>NC_061515.1:26382500-26682500 GCF_022379125.1 Scophthalmus maximus | reverse complement strand
ACGCAAGAGAGAAAAATAAGAAATCAACATATAATTCAACATGTTTTAAGACAAATGAGGACATTTAACATTATAAATAAAACATTGACAGTGAAGAATAAGATTTATAGAAACGGTGGTTGAATTTCAAATTAAGAAAAGGTCGATAAATTGAACATTAAGAGATATTAGACTAATATTTTCTCCCTGGAAATAAAACCCTCAAACAACACGTGTTTTCTGCAACCTTTAACTTACAGGATGTCATATGAATAAGTGTGAACAAAAAAAGTAATGTCAGGAGAAAAATGCAGCCTTGTTTTCCCATGAAAAGATGATATCTCCATCATTTTAATATGGCACATTACACAGGATGGTGTCCAACATGAAATGTGATTCATCAAGCTTTATGCCACCTTAAAAATGTGGCTGATTTTAATTGATTCTTCTCGAAAAAATCAGAAAGAAAAGTAAAATATGATCATGTTTGCATTATTTTCAATTATAAGTGAAATAATGAATCAAGAAAAAGAAAAAAAACATCACACAACACGTCCGTCTGTAATGTTGTTATTCTTATTATTTTGTTGTCATTTGTATTTTTGACAGTGTGGCCGACACGTGATGAGACTTGAGGATACAAGAGTTTTTTTTAAATATTAAATAAAAAATAATATACTTAATTGAATAAATGTAAATGGACAGCAAATATTGGAGGTTTAAATGCCCCTGCAAAAATGAACAGCCCACGAACAAATCTAACACTTTCTCCACAGTGGAATTATTGTCGTTTCGTCTTGGAAACGAAAAGGGGGACCTGGTGTTTTGTCAATCATGTAGACAGTTCCATAAAGGCGTTTTCAGTAAGTAGGCCTATTTATTCACAATTTACAAGGTTTTACAACAACAAAAAACAAATGTCAAATTACACCGATTGACTCACATGTTCACAAGCATTAAAACTGGAAATCAATTGAAACTGCAGCCAAGAAACGTTTCCTTTTTTTTCAAACACATCCTGCGCAAACGTTTATTAGGGTTCCGTCTTTTAACCCCTTTTCAGGATCTCTCTCTCTCTCTCTCTCTCTCTCTCTCTCCCTCTCTCTCTCTCTCCCTCTCTCTCTCTCTCTCTCACACACACGCGCGCACACACACACAGCTGCTGCCTTTAATTCCACAGAAATGTCGGGGGAATAAATAATTTAAATCGTGTCAGAAGTTGGCATGCTCTGTTCCAGAGAGCAGAAGTGAACGAGAGGCGCTTTCCTTTAGCTCGGACTGACAAAGAAAAAAAAAAATCCATCACTTAAAGAAAAATTAAAAAATAATAACAATAATAAAAATAAAAAGTTTGTTCAGTTCAAAGTGTTTGCATTTGTATGGCTATAACCGCCTATAATTTACACTTCAACAGCAGCCCGCGCCCACATCTAGAGTTTAAATATTTGGTTGTGGTTTGTAGTGCGTGTACGTGTACGTGTAGAGATTCAGATATGAGTCAGAGGCACCGTCCCGTTGACCGGAGTGGAGCCGCTGCTCTGGTAGTGCTGCGGGTGGAGCACGTGCAGTCTGCCCTGGACCGACGAGTCCCCCGCCGCCTCGCCGGTCGGCAGGTACATGCTGATCATGTCCCGCAGGTCCCCGGTGGGGCACGGCGGCGGCGGCGGCGGCGGCGGCGCGCGCGCGGTGGACACCGGGGGACTGGCACTCGGCTCAGGTTTCACCAGGGAGCCCAGTGTCCCTCCGATCGCCCCGGACACCGGGGAGACGCTCTGGTGCTGGTGCGTGTAGCCGGTGATGCCGCCGTAGCCCGGCGGAGACGCGCTCATGTAGCTCTGAGAGTTCGAGATGGGGCTGTAAGATAAGGCGCTCATGTCGTACCTGTGCACGGGCTGCGGGTTGTGCGGGTGGTGGTGGTGGTGGTGGTGCGGGTGGTGGTGCGGATGCGGGTGGTGCGGGTGAGCCCCGGTGCCCGGGTGTTGCGTGTACGCCAGCTGCGCCTCCTGCATCATCGCGTGCGCCGCCGCCGCCGCCGCCGCCACCTGGCCCGAGTACGCGCCGTTCGCCCAGCCGTTCACGTGCGAGGCGTAGCCCACATTGGCCCCCGCGTGGCCCCCGCCGGGACTCTCCAGCCGCTGCCCGCCGCCCATGCCCATGCCCGCGGAGGAGCCGAGGAGCCCGCCGGCCAGCGAGTACTTGTCCTTCTTCAGCAGCGTCTTGGTCTTCCTCCGCGGGCGGTACTTGTAGTCCGGGTGTTCCTTCATGTGCATGGCCCGGAGCCGCTTCGCCTCGTCGATGAACGGTCTCTTCTCCGCCTCGGTCATCACCTTCCACTCGGCGCCCAGCCGCTTGCTGATCTCCGAGTTGTGCATCTTGGGGTTCTCCTGTGCCATTTTCCTCCGCTGGCCCCGGGACCACACCATGAAGGCGTTCATGGGTCTCTTGATTCTCTCCTGGGGCACTTTGCCTCCGGCCCCCCCGCCTCCTCCTCCGGGGTGTCCCCCCGGGTTGGATGGGTTGGTCTGGGGCACCACGGGGGAATGCAAGTCCGTTTCCATCATGATGCTGTACATTCACCTCGTCTTGGTTGGACACAACTTCTCAGTCAAACACACAGAAACATCCAGGCTGACCTCCGAGGAAGATGGGGGGTGAAGAGGAACGGCAGCAGAGAGACGGGGCACAAAAGCTGCCGTATAGTCTCAGGGTGAAATCCACTCAAAAGGAAAACTTGCTCCACACTTCTCCACAGTCGTCCGCGGTCGCCGAGCGCAGCAGAGCCCGGTGGGTAGAGCTCAGACTTTGGTTGAAGCTGTGCTGGGAAAAGTTACCGGAGCGTGGCCGGGCCGCGCGCTCTGACAGCAGCTAAATGAGCGAGAGACGTCCAATGGAGAGGCTCGAGCGCAGACGTGATTTGCATGCAGTTGCGCGAGGTTCTGGTGACGTCGGAGCGCGAGACCTAAAAAAAATTACCCCCTCGGTCATCTGTTTTGTGTGTGTGTGTGTGTGTGTGTGTGTGTGTGTGCGTGCGTGTGTGTTGCTGCCAAAAAAACACACGTGAACAGTTTCAGTCCTGTGCGCATGTCCTCTGTTTCGGAGCTCTCTGATATTATCATATTTAATTTCACCAGAGTATAAAGTGTGAGCTGTATATTATACACGAATACTGTAATAATAGAAATAAAACTAGTGATTTAAAATGGGCCCCTTTCCGCAAACAGAATTCAGAATTAAGTAAATATGGCTTTTAAATGATTCACCGTGTCCTTAATTGTCAGTAAGAACAGAAATCTGGTTAAACTGCATTCGAACATATAATAGGATGCGGCCTACGTTCATAATGAACCATTTAGAGTTTTCATTTTGAATATACTTCAAATATATACGATCAGTAACTCTGACCATCTGAACCCTATTTATTTGATATAATCTATATGATTTGGACAATTGGATATTTGGGGAATCACACAATCTGACCTATAAAGCTCATAAAACCCTATATGTTTTCAAATGGTCTCTAGTTTATGGTCAAACTAAAAGGGCCAGGCAGCCTTTCATTCAGAGTCACAGGTGCTTTTCTGTTGTGCCCGTTGCTAGGGAACAGATGACTGACGCCTGGAGCACATGCCATTCAAAGCGTCCCTTTTGTTTGTTTCCCCAGCGCTGTGTGGCGAGCACGAGAGAAAGAGACATTCAACCCCCACACAAAAACTATATTAATCCTATGATATACCGTTAGAAATATTACAGCTTTTTAAAGAGCACATTTTAATAAATGAATGTACAATGGTGCCACTGTAAAGCAGCCGCAGGCCCGGTGCTCCTCCTGCTTTAATAGGAAGGATCAATGACAATTCTGCAAAGCAATTTCTCCAAAAGATACAATTTTATTCGAGTCTGTGATGGATCTGTAGCAATTTTTAAACAAACAATAACAATTTGTCACTTTAGTTTTTTAAA
This sequence comes from Scophthalmus maximus, assembly GCF_022379125.1. Lineage (NCBI taxonomy): Eukaryota > Metazoa > Chordata > Actinopteri > Pleuronectiformes > Scophthalmidae > Scophthalmus > Scophthalmus maximus. Next base: position 26,678,561 of record NC_061515.1, on the reverse strand, counting down.
ATTCTGTCTGCTTCTGTCTATAAAAATAATACACACATGTATCCATATGGCTGCAAGTATTATTTTCATCATTGATTAATCCTCAGATTATTATAGTTTTTTCAGTTAAGTGATTGAATGAAGAAAAATACCAATAGGCCATAACAATTATCCAGCAGTTTGATATCATACATGACAATGAAATATAAAAATCCAATCACTTTGAGTAAAACAGTGAATGTTTGGCATTTTTACTCAAGTCCCAAAATAGTTGCAGATGGGTGAATCTTTGCAGCTTCATATTTCACATCGATAGATCTTTCATTCAACATCGTAGTGAGTTGTTGAGTATTCCAGTCTCCTCCGGCTGCACTGGCTTCCCGTCATGTGCAGGATCTTTTCAGCCCTGTGGGATTATGCTCCTAAAGTGCCATCTGTCAGGTGCTGCCCGCCTCTCAGCGAGCTGGTAAACTGCACTGGCACGGCTGGATTCTCCTCTCGCTGCCTTGTACCGGTTGGCTGTAGTGCGGCTAAGTGGCTTGTATGATTCGCCCTGCGCGCTCCGTGACAATCGCCCCTCTCCACTCTCCCTGCCTCTTTGCATCCAGCACATTGGACCTTTCAAACACAGGAAATCAAGCAGAGTCACTCTCCCGGGCGGAAACACAATCAGAGCATTGACAGAAATATTTCATTTGACCAAATAATAATACCTTGTCAGTGACCACACATTTTCGAATCCATTGATTAAATGGCAAACACTAGACAGTGTCACTTTCTGTCTTTCTTTCACCTCCTTTTTTATTTTTATACTTAAATGAACCCATGAGTCTGAAATGAAGCAATAATAATACTAATGAGCCTTTATTTTTTTAAGAAAGGTGGATGGTTTCACTTAAAATCAGATCATGTTGACCTTTTCACAGTTTTGATGCCTGCGTGTCGGCTTTGTGTGACGAGTGCACAGAGAGAGGAGCCCCCTCCCCTCCTGTCCGATCACAGCTCTTTGTGTTTGTGTTCCCGGTTTGTGCGTGATGCTATTTTGTGGGGCCGACTCGCTGCAGGTGAAGTGAGGTCCTCACGCGACTCCAGATCAGCGGCAGGCAGGGCTGATATGATAATCAGATTTTAAATCAACCAAAATAATTAACAACAACAAAATTATCACAATGTGTAGAGCAAGGTTAAAACATGATATTGATAATCCTGTCAACAGTCAATTTCAATCTGTATTCTCCAAATACTACTACCTACTAGAATTGTGCAGATGGATGATGCTCTCATTGATGGTCAGAGCAATCATAGATCAATTTTCATATTAATGTATTACTATTATTATCCGTAGTGGTAGCATTAAATTGAAATTTAATTTTATTTGGCCTGCTATAGTTTCTGCATCTCCCACATACTACACTTGTGACTATTTTGACTCTTGTCTTAGTTAAGTTAGTTGAGTCAGTGAGGCGTACCCCTCCTTGGACAAGCAGGTTTGGTTACTTAGTGACGGGAGGTGCAGAAGAAGCTCTGCCTCCCACACACTCCTTAATAAATGGATGAGAGCAGCACATCTGAACAGTCATCCTTTTAGCATTCAACAGCAGTTCAGTATTCTTTATAGAAAGAAATGTGTTCAGGGAAACATCAGAAACCTCAGTCTGGTAAACTTGTACTGTCATTAACAAGCCATGTGTGCATTGCAGTTATGTTTACATGCTGTTTAAAGTGCTGCAGCCAGACCTGTCTTAGTGAAGAGAACAGTGAAACTAACATGGGGCGGGCCTCGAAACGCCCATGTATTAGTACCAGTGTGCCAGCAGGTGTGTTAGAAGGGGAAAGGCGCATGCTGGGGCTGCACATGCACAGGGCCCAGATTTCTCTGCAAGGATGTAGCTGAGCAGCTAATTTTCTATCTAGCCTTCAAACTGACACCAGCAGGATACTTTCACTGGTGACTGTTCGTTGCTAAGCTGCAGGACGTGTGTTCATGCCCTCAAGTTAGATACAAAGGAAACTAATGCCAGAAAAGCTGTTGGTTGTTATTCAGTCTCTGGCAGTTTGTCAGCTCGACTGTGCCAATGATAGCACAGATGTCGTCAGAGGTGAACACCAGACTTAAAAAATCAAATGTAAACCGCAGCAAAGTCAACATGCAATTCATTTTCAGTTGGACTTTCAGACAGAACCATACAGTCACCTGAAGACAGCAGGTTTGTTCAGTTGCTATTGTTCAGTTTTCTTTGATGGAAAATGTTGTGTGTGATGTCAAAATCAGCAGTTTATTATGCATTCAGGGTGGGAATGCCAACAATAAGTACTCTGGGGTTTGGTGCACGTAAAAGTGGTTATTGATGTTCCGCACAGAGTTTGTCCATTTAGTTTCACTGTCTTCGTCTGGGGCTCTCGAAACACAGGGTGTCACATCACCGCAGCTCTTATTGTGTCCACTCCAGATCAGTAACAGTGTACAGGGCCCGTTGTGTCCAAGAATTGTTTTTATGCCTCATAACCCTCTGTTATTATGTCTCTGGGGGGCCGGGGGGAGCCTTGGCCCCACTTCCACGACCCTCACCATTACTGTCACAGTGAGGCCCTTGTGTTTAGGGTTCCAGTAGTGATAGACGTCATGTGAAATGCAGCAAAAATGCCTTGTTAGCATTGTCATAGTGAACATTCTGACATAAGTACAGCCGCTCACGTGGCTGCAAAGAAAAGGAAATCATGAAACGTTTAAATTGATGAAGTTATGAATCCGTTTGGTACATCACATATGTCCCTTCATGAGACCACATCTTAACTGTGTTACCTTACATGTGTTATTTAATCATGGACCCTGTAAGACCTTTACCTGTGTATCACTCCTCCACTGTGACCCTCTCTCCTCCGTCTTGTCTTGCACATGATCTACGGACCCCTGGACCCCGTCAACCCTCATCCTCAGTTCATCCGTCTTTACCAGTGAGTCCCCTCCATCCCTTCACCTCTGATTCTTAAATTCTCCTGTTCAGATGATCCATTATACAATTCTCCTGCTTTTCATTTTCAATATCTTTACCATAATTTGAGCGGAATGATACTAAACCTAAAAGGCCTGAACCTTACACAAATCTTTTAAAAAAAAGAAAAAAATGTACCTGAGAAAGTAATGGCTTGTAATATGACATATATTTTTTAAATTTTTGCCTTTAAGCATATGCAGATTAGTGTCTGTCCTTGTCTTGTAATGAACTTTTAGGGGTATTTTTTTTTTTTAACTGGGTCAAGTCAGGTCATTTGCTAAATAGAAGTAAAACCAATTTCCAATGTGTAGCCTGGTGGTGCAGTGGCAAAGGCACTACCTTGAAAGTGAAAGGTTGACAGTTCAATCCTTGATTAAGACAGATCATGGCAGTGCCATAGTATAGATTTTTTGTGGTTTTGGGAAAAAATGGCTTTTTGGGGGTGTTTTGCATTTTTTTAACTGATGTTTTTCATTTTTTGTATTTTTTATAAAAAATTATTTTATTGGTATTTTTTATTTAATTCATTATTTAGTTTAATTTATTCATGAATTTGTTGCTTTTTATCTATTCATTTGTTTTGATAGTTTTACTTTACTTACTTTTTGTTAATCGCACAACGCACCGTCACTCTCCCCACGCCAACCAGTGTGTACAACGTTTCTCCGATGCTTGTCGGGAATGTCGCATGTGAGCATTTCTTCACATTGACAGCAGACATTATTGTCTCCCGCTTTCCCTCTATCCATTGACAGGAAATGCCGTGCACTTGAGGAAGTTCCAGGTCCGTGTTTCAATTTTGGGATCTCGTTCGTGTTTGAGTGTCTTGCAGAGCACATGATCTACGGATCTCGTTCGTTCATGTTTGAGTCCACACTCAGTCTTGAACTCTGGGTCTCTCGCACCAGAGCCTCGCGTCTTACCACTCGACCACCATTTCTCACATGGAGCTTTGTCCAGTTTGGTCTCATGAACATCAGACATTCAAGAGGACAAATTGTAAAATTGTTAAAGGAGGAAGTCAAACCATGGACCGTTATATGTCCATACTTATGTCCACTATGCCACGGTATAAGTGGGGCTTGATCTGTCAACCTTCTGCACAAGAGCTTGAAATCTTACCACTTCACCACTGTCTTATTCAGGTAACTAATGCCAAGTTTTTTCAGATTCAACTTGCTGTCGGCTTTCGCGAAGACAAACTGCTAAAGTTTTCAGTCAACTTATTTGTGTTGTGTAGGATTTATGTAAATGAAAACATTTCTACAAAGTTTCTGTTCAACATCTTTACTCAGAAATAAGTTGAAATGGCAGTGCTTACATTAAATGTAAAGCAAAGACATGAAACTTTTAAAGGATCTATTGAACATTTTTGCAGGAAGATGGATAAGTAGAGGACTTGAACCCTGTACTTTGAGGTTTTAGGTCATGGCCATAAAGCACTAGACTACCGAGTTACTTCTGTTTGACACTTTCCTGAACTGACTGGTCAGTCAGAGACCCAAAGTAAACAGTCAAGATTGGACCCACACTTCAAAGTTTCAGAACCAACACTTAACAGTCTGAGCGATTTGATCAGAGGTCCACCCTCCACTTCCTCCAAGTATTGAGTGTTTACATTGACTTAAAATTTCTCTAAACAAGCTGGGGATTGAACCAACAACCTCAAAATGTGAAGTCTGTGATGTACCTCGCTGAGCTACTCAGCCTGACAATTTGAAAAATTTTCGGAACTACTACTTCTACTTCTTTGAAAAAAAGGTTGAAAAAATAGGGAAAAATACTAGAAGTAGAAGTTCCAAAACTTCTTTGAATGTCAAGCTTTGTAGGTCAGTGATGTAAATAACAAAGTTGAAGTTTTGAGATCGTTGGTTCAATCCCCAGCTTGTTTAGAGACATTTGAAGTCAATACTTTAGGTCAAATGTGTCTAAACAAGCTGAATGACCTAAAGTATTGACTTCAAATGTCTCTAAACAAGCTGGGGATTGAACCAACAATCTCAAAACTTTAACTTTGATATTTACCTCAGTGAGCTACAAAGCTGGACGTTCAAAACTTTTTCGGATCTTCTACTTCTATTTTTTTTCTTTTTCTTTTTCCACTCTTTTTCCTAAGAAATAGAAGTAGAAGTTCCAAAATTTCTTTGAATGTCTACCTTTGTAGGTCAGTGAGGTAAATAGCAAAGTTGAAGTTTTGAGATTGTTGGTTCAATCCCCAGCTTGTTTAGAGACATTTGAAGTCAGTGACCCAAAGTATACAGTCATTATTGGAAGGAAATAGAAGGTGGACATCTAATCAAATAGCTCAGATTCTTGATTCTTAAACTTAGATGTGTGGGTTTCCATCTTGAATGTCGACAATACTTATATACTTTATGTCATTGTCTCTAAACAAGCTGGGGATTGAACCAACAATCTCAAAACTTCAAATTTGCATCTACCGCACTGAGCTACTCAGCTGACAGTCAAGATTTTTTAAATTCCCTTTACTTCTACCTCACTAAAATCCCACATATCAGCGTTGCTTGAGTTTGAGATTTTACGAATAAGTAGAAGTTCCGAAAAGACTTCTATTGTCTAGCTGAGTAGCTCAGTGAGGTAGCTCACCGATGTGACATTTTGAGGTTGTTTGTTCAATCCCCAGCTGGTTTAGAGACATTTGAAGTCAGTGACCCAAAGTGAACACTCAATAACTGAAGGATAATAATAATAATAATTTTATTTGTATTGCACTTTACATCACAGCAATCTCAAAGTGCTACAGAGCATATAGTAATGCAATATATGGAATATGGAAATTGGACATCTGATCAAATGGCTCAGTCTGTTAAGTGCTGGTTCTGAAACTTTGAAGTGAGAATTCAATTCCAATGACACTCACATTATATTATGAAGCCTGATGTGCAAAAGGAGATTGAAATCCTCTAAGAGACACTGATCAATTGCCTCAGCAGATAGCTCTGCCTGAAAGAAGACTGGCTGATGTCCCTAAAGACAATGGTTCAATTATTGGTAGAGTGAAGAACTTTTTGAAGTCCAACACCAAATGCAAAGTGTGAAAAGCTCAAAGAAATGTGTGTCAAATGTCAACTTATGTAGCTCAGGCTGTAAGATGCTGGACTGATGTGTCTGAGAGCAAAGGTTCAAATCTTATGAGACTTGGTACATTTTCAAGTTCAATACCCAATGCAAACTACTAAAGAACTGTAAATACTTGACATCTGTCAGACAACTGTAGCTCAGTAGGATAGAAGACTCTAAGGTTGTCGGATTGACTAACGAAAAAGTGGGAATTTTAAAGTTCAATACACAACGTGAAGACATAAAAGCACTACGAGCGAAGCGCCTATCAGGAAGAGGACTCGTTGGCCTGGCGGGCTAGTTCAAGAACCGCAAGGTTGTAGAAGCTGGTTCGAATCCTAAGTTCAGGGGTAAAAACATGAGGGCCTCACTGTGACAGAAATGGTGAGGGTCGGGGTTGTGGGGCCGTATCTCTCCCCCGGCACCCCAGAGAGATAATAACAAAGGGTTATGCGAAAGAAAACAATAAGTAGCTAATACTTTACTGAAAAACGCCCACCCAAAAAATATGCAAAGATTTTCTGTGTGTGAGATTGTGTTTGCATCAAAACATCCACAGTGGGGTCTTGGTGGATTTTTTGCAGCACACCTAACATCTCTCTCCAACACAGGCTGGGGGCGGTTCTGTCCCAGCAGGTGCAGGAGTGGATCTGGTGGACGGTTGGCACCCTCTGTTTGGTCCACGCTCCCCTCCAGTGGCTCAGACCTGTAAATAGTTAAATCTTTTAGATTAGATATTATATCTGAAGAAAGAAAAAGAACCGTCAACATACATGCAGATCCACTGAACCTGGTTAAACCTTAAGTGACACTGTAAGAATTAAAGCAAGAAAGAAACTCCATATGAATATGAAAGTTCGTTATGATCCTGATCAATTTTTACTATTTCTTTCCACTTGTAGATTAAAATTTACGTTTCAATCCACAGGCATGTAAGTTGTCAGGAACAACTAACTAACTAACAACTAACTCACCACTTTTTTTTCTCAGCACACACCTCTGGACAGAGCAGAAGACCAAAGAGTGCAGGGAGATAAAACACAGCAGTAAGGAAATCTCTAAGCCAACAGGCCACGCACACGCAAACCAGCCCAATAAAATCAAAGGCATTTCTCCTGTGCAGCGGCCGACCCGGCTGGTTTGTTTAAGGCTCTCTGTCACAGCAAGCTGTCAGCTCTACTGCAGCTCAGCAGCACTGACAGGGCAGACAGCACACACACACACACACACATACAGTGTGCACATACAACATTAAACTATGACATACTGTATGTCACGTTGAATATTCAGAAACACTGCTCCTACAGCCGACTCTGGATATCGTCGTCATTCACAGTACGACGAGTATTTTCTTGAAATGGACAACAATGACTGAAAGCCAACATGAGCACTGTAAATTGTCTTTGCTCCACGGACCATTTCAAGCTTTGACTTCAAGGTTTTGAAATTCACTTTCGGTAATAACTTCCATGAGAATAATAACCAGTTGCAGGCATCCAGTTCCAACCAGTTCCAGCCATCTACATGGAGACTCATGTCGTCTCTCTTCCATCTATTTCCCCCCATTTTCAAGTGTCAGAGTAAAGTGGCCTGATGCACCGAACACCGTTAAGCATTTGCACTCATCATTTAATCATCACACCTCGTCCTTTGATTGATGCCTAATGAATGACTGGGGCCTCGGTTTACTAGGCGATCGCTAACAGAGCCTTGCTAATGGGTTTTGCCTGTCTGCCAGACAGAGACGGCGACAGACAGACACTTCTGCTTTCACAGTGGATCTTCAAGATCTTTTATTCTTTAATTTCTCATCCAGATGGAACATACTCTTTCTTACAGACCAAACCATCCATTCTCTCTGAGCTCTCCTTTGCTTGGACAGCACCGACATGTTCAAATCTGTTCCACGTGTGTGAAGAATGAAAGATTCAGCTCTGAGCTCATTGTATTAACTAGGCCTCCTGTCATTATCAACAGCATCACTCTCCAAGTACTATCACAATTAGTGGCCCCGTCACTTGTCGCTAATAGGCAGATTGGAGTAATGGTCTGAAACATGAGAGACAGGAAGGCTTTGAAAAACAGTGAAAGTGCTGCACTTTCCCCACGCTTCATTCTCGGCAGGGTGACAGAGGAGGGTGACTTTCTACAAGGGAACACATGGAGAGGTAGAAGCGTGCACTGTATATTTACTGGAAAATCGAACTGTTATTTTTTTCTTTGCAGGCATGTTGCACTCACGTCAGCCATAATGAATAGAAGAAACAGACATTTTAGCTCAGCTGTTTCACCTCTTAGGCCATTTCACAGTTTTGGTGCTTTAATCTGCGCTTAGCTCTTTCATTCAGATGACCAGCATTCGAATCTCCTCCGGTCCCTGAAGTAACTTGTCACCACAATCTGTCCTAAACCATATTGGCTAACACTAACATTTATTAATAATAGTTTATTTTACATAACCTCAGCTCTCTCCTGATCTTAATGAGACTGTAGTTCATGCACATTTACATCGAGCGGTTCTGCAAAATTACATTCCTATCCAGTGACAGCGTCTGTATGGACTACAGAGGTGCGACAGTGATGCCACTAAAGAGGATGTAGGATCAGGGAAGCTGTTTCAAACACTAATGATGATCTTAACGTAGCAGCAATAATCAACATCCTTTTTTGACCTTTGACACTTACAGCTCTTCTTGTCAAACCTTTGACTGCTCCCATTATTCCGTATATGCTACAGACGGGTCAAGCAGTGTTGATGCTGGATCTACATTTTATTTGGTGCACCCCCTCCCTTGCAACCCCCTCATACACACACACACACACACACACACACACTCATTTAATTTAATTAGAGCGTTCGCCTCCCTGTCTGCCAGTATTGTCGAGGCGCTCGGGAGCAGCCAACACTATCACTGATTGCTTCCAGATAGGAAGAAATATGATTAGACCACGTGTTTGAGTTTGTGTCTGTGTGTTTTGTAAGTGATGAGAGCAGAGGTAAGATGAAGACTTTAAAGCAACGAGATGATTGGATGGAAGGATTCAAGTGGAGGGGGAAGGACATAAAGTTGGAGGGAGGAAGAGTGAGGTGATATATACCTGTATATAATGTGGATGAGGTTAGCTTAGCTTAGCATAAAGACTGGAGTTGGAGGGAAAGTTGGTTTTAGTCCAGGCTCTCAGATTGGTGTCAGCCTTCTCATCTCATTGTGTAAAAGAAGGCAAATAAGCGCATTTCCCCAACAATTACAAGACATTTTAGTTATTTATTTTATCGGAGATAAGGTGGACGACAGAATGGATGGAGAGAGGGAGGAAGGAAGATCCCTAATCCCTCATTATTATTAGTTTGATTTTCAAATAGACGAGAGTTTAACGTGAAAGCTTTGATTCTCTGTGTAATAAGATTAGTGTCATTAAATGAAGAATGGTAGATGTGGATGGAGTGGGACTTAGAACGAAAGAGTCAAATGAGGTAAGGAGAGGAGGGAGGAACGCTGCAGAAGAGTGGGGAAAAGAAAAAAAGAAAGGGAGGTGGAAGAGAGGGAGGGAGAGGTGGAGTAAAAGAGGGACGCAGAGATGGAGTGACCTCGGCAAAAACAGATTAGTCGACCATGAAGAGGATTAGCAGCAATGATAGTCCCACTGAGGGGCCAGAGTCTGTCCCAGCCAGCGCACACACACACACACACACACACACACACACACTAGAGTGATCAGCATCAGTCCCACCTGTCTGGCTAATACAAACACACACATAGCTGTCAGAATACCCAAAGTACATGTATAACAGCATGGTACTGATTTAAGGTATGTGTTGGTATTTGTACTTTTACGCCACCACATACACACTGTTATTATTTTGTACAGTAATTTATTTATGTTAGACATAGAGCTTCAGGGTAAAACTATTTCACTCAAAGTACAAGGGGGTCTCTGTCCTGGTGGTTTTCTCATATGAGTGGGTGCAAAAAACTTTCACTACCTTACTTTAATATATGGACTCGTATGTATATTACTGAGTGGTGTTTTTCCGTAGACCTCCTCATACCTGTTGGACCACTCTGCATCATTATTAGAGAAATGCTGCTTGATATTGTGTTTCCAAGAACTTCCACACGCACACGCACGCGCGCGCACACACACACACACACACACACACACACACACACACACTATTCTGCCAGTTTTGCACAACAGCAGAGAAAAACAGCTGACTGTCACTGTGCCGAGCTGACACCTCTGTGTTAGCGTCAGTGGGCAAGAACCACTAATCCCACTCGACCCCCACACGGCTGTTTTTAACTGACGCATCTGTCGGCACGGAACTTCTGTCGACTCAGACTTATATCATTTTATAACTTTCTGACTGAGAGTAGCAACTGACAATACAAACTATGACTCAATATGCCGCAGAACAGTCTTCATGACTTTTACACCCTGTATTTTGACCTTTTATATTCAGGGACACTGAACACAACCAGCGACATGCTTTCTCAAATAGAGTCATACTGACTAGTGGAGTGTTTATTTTTATTTGTTTTTTTATTTTCAGTGATACTTGGTGCCATGAAATCCAGGAACCATCACAGAGGTAATATTTCTAATATTTTGTACACTACAAACAATATAGACTCCTTACGTTTTAATACAATGCTGCAATGTCACAAAGTGCAGATAAGGTCAAACGGTTTGTTAACAAGCTTTGCACCCACACTAATCAATATCTAAATAAAGTGATAAAAGACACGGAACCTTCTCCTTCTGGCTGACATTTCTCTCTATCCTACCAAGGAAAAGATTTGATATCAGGACCCCCCTCAGAGGAGGATGGGGGTCCTCTCTCTCTCTCTCTCTCTCACCTGCACTCATCCTAAATGAGGGCTTTTTCCTTGTTTTTGTGCTGTTGGTGGGGGGTGTCGGGCTCTGGGAAGAATGAGGACTTCCTGTGGAGGGCCTTTAAAGTGTCCTCTCGCTCTCTACCTCCTTTTACAGTTCCTCTCTGGGTCTCTCACTCTTCCTCAATAGGGTCAAGCTCCCAGCCAGGACCTGCTGCTTTCAAAGACCCTAAAGAGCAACTCTCCTCAATCTGCCCTTTCCCCCGACAACCTTTTCTTCTTCCTTCCCTCCTTATTCCTTTTCATTCTTGTCCCCCACTTCATCCTCGTCTCCTGTTTCTCTCTTTCTTCTTCTTCTTCATTCTGCTCACGTCTCTTGCAGGTGCATTGTTCTTGTTCTGCCCACTTACAGTACAGAATCCATCTCTCCATTCATTTATCTAGAGTCAAACAGCGTCTAAAGCCACATTTAGATCATCAGGTAGTAACAATCTCCTCATGGGACCAGAGCAGTCACTGCACTTGTGAAGCTGACCAGGTTACAGATCTTTCTGAATGATGAGTGATTTCCTTTTCTTACGCTATAAGACCTATAATTAAAAAAAAGGTTTACCCTTAATGCCAATGGCATCATCCACAATCCATAGTCTAACACACACACACACACACACACACACACACGCACGCACACACACACACACACACACACACACACGCACGCGCGCACACACACACACACACACACACACACACACACACACACACACACACACACACACACACACACACACCTTCATGCCTAACTCAGGGCCCTCCCTCTTTCAGAAGCAACCTACCTTCCCTCCTTTTTCCAGGCGTCCTTCTACCCATGGGAGAAAGCAACAGAAAGGCAAGTCGAGGACTTTTTTTTCTCCATATATCCATCAATCATGGGTTGAGGTGAGTTCTGTCATTTCTACACTTCTTCTCTTCGGAAAAATGATGAGCAGAAAGAAAGATGTCCACCATGTTCGACTTGCTCCTCATAAGTTCTTATTGTTCCTCGATTCAGAATTTTTTTAAAGTGTCAGTCAAGCAGTGACTGATGATCCGGCACTATCACGCCATTAGTCCAATTCCTGCAGAACCTAATGTGTCCATCAACAGCAGCGAGACCAACTGAGTTCTGTCTCTAACTGTAGCATCTAATTCTCTCCTCTTTCTGCTTCCTTCCACCCAGGCCTGTCTGAACTCTTCCTGCCTTCCTCAGACCTCCTCTGGCTCTCCCTTGTATCCACTCCTCAGGCCTGCCAACCTCTCCAGTCCCTCCACGGCCGTTCCTCCCATCCCAGCGCCGATGGCCAGCGTGGCTCTCCGCTCCCCTCCGACACATACTGGGTTTTATTTAATTTGTCCGTATAATAGACGTGAATGAACCCCGGGGTTTAGGGCTGCACAGGCAGAGAAAGCGGCAGAGGAGGGAGGGGCAGGCGCTCAGCAATGTGTGTCAAAAGAGAAACAATAAGTGCCATTATTTTTGATTGGCTTCCCCCTTTTTGAAAATTACTTCCAAAGTGTGATGTCCCATTGTGGCAGCAGAATAATGTTGAACAATGCAGCAGGGGGCAGGGGGGCAGTCTTATGCATCCAACCTAATATTCAAGGGGGCTTTGGCCAATGCCGGCTGGCCTGCACTGGATAACCCTGCAGTGCAGTGACTGGGCCTGGGGTTAGGCTCATAATAGGAGGTATTGGGAGGCCTTTAGTTCCCATTGTGGCGGCTGTGTCAACAGTGAGGCTTGGGAGCTGCCTGGCATGTGCAGCGGAGAAAAGGCCCTTTATCCCTTTCCTTTCAGAGAGAGAGAGAGAGGGAGAGAGAGAGAGAGAGAGATGCACTATCTCTCTCTCTCTGACTGTCCCTGTTTACCAGCCATGGGTTTTCGGTAGATTGTCTAAAGGGAACAGTAGTGAATACAGACTAACACTAGTAAATCTGTGAGTGAGTGACTACAGAATATTAGGGATTCCACTATCACTTGTGTTTGTTCCCTCCATCCCGATCTGACTAGCCTCACTTTTATAGCAGGTGTGATCATTCATCATAATTGGACCAAAAATAATCCTATGACACGTGCAGACAGTGAAGGTGTGACGGGAGCTTCAACAGGCCGCACCTGCAGCAGTGGCAGTGGGTTGGACTATCGCAGTTTCGGTCTCCATTTCAGAATCGTTACACCCCTTCATAATTACGTATAGTATTTGATGAGGTCTGTAATTAATATCACACACTCAACACTTAAATGTTATTTAATTGGTAGGTTCAATCCACAAAAATAACATCTCTGGTTTCGTTTGACAACTGTTGCTGCTGAAATAAACAACAGAGATGTGTACGAGGTAGACTGTCGGTCCACTCAAATACCTCTCCCTTTCTGCTATGCAACACACACAAACACACACACGTGTGCAAGCAGTGGTCGGCCCATTCATTCATCCAACTCCACCTGGGAAAGAGACGGACACGTGTGTTTGCTCTAGATTCTATTCCCCCAGGCAAACACACACACACACACACACACGCACACACACACACACACAGACACACACACACACACACAGCCAACCTTGAGAAAGCAGGTGAAGCTGAACAAATAGAGGCATCCAAACACACACACACACACACAGGCGTACACATGTATGTAAATACACACGCAGAACAGCAGCACCTAAACAAACAGACCCAGCGAGGGTAGCAGCACACGCCAAGCAGCTCTCATTACCAGCCAAACACAATAGGCTGATGTCCAGACACACACACACACACACACACACACACACACACACACACACACACACACACACACACACACACACACACACACAGAGGAGCTGCTCAGTCAATACCCAGCAAGAGTTTCTTCCACACTGAACTGGAGGAACAGGCCAGTGAGCTGTGCAGCACAAACACAAACTCACACACCTTTTTTTCGTCTATGGAGAAAGTACATGGGGTGAATTTCAGCATCGCATTGTTTTGTTTTTTCTGAGGTTATATTCATCAAAAACTTTTTATCAGACAGGCTCACATGTATGGAGACATACATGTGCACATTTAACCAGAGCAGAGGAGAGAGGTGACTGATGACTGGGATGCCGGTGGACAGCTCTGGATGCTGATTGTTTACCACAACCACACTGGCGTCAGCAGTTTCCTATTGGTGTCTATTGTTCGACTGACACAGATAAAGCACGAGTGCGAGAGACAGAGCAACTGGTCAGCATAGAAGGCAACAGAAAGAAGAAAAAGCCTGGCAGCACTACTCCGACTCACTGTGCTCACATGTACAGTATTTTACTACAGCTGAATTCCGTTTTTCTGTTGTCAGACAATGAAACAAGTATGAAACAGACACTGAAACACGGCCCAGGGAGACGACGCGTTAACCAGCAGTCACTTCTGCTGGTTAACTGCCACCGTCACTGCTACAATCCTGACTTTTAAAACCACAACGTCGTCTGCCAAAATCACCAGACACACCCACGTCAAAGACAAAGTCTGTGCTTCAGCTGTTTACTTTAAAACGCAGAGAGAAAGTTAGAAGCTCGTCCACTTCCAAATCAGCGTCAGTGTGGCACACTGCCAGTGCCAAGTGACTCTCAAAGGGCAACAGCCAATAGGAAACTGATGGGTCATCTTCATGGGTGAAGTTTGAGTTTCTGTAGGTGGCGCTCTGTCTCTGTCTGTTCATGCTCGCTATATAACGTGGATCTGATCCATTTACAAAATGATCCAGATCTGAAGTTTTCTGAGGTGTCCAGGTTTCACCTGTGGATAGTGAGCAACCCTCAGTCTTACAAAGTAACTTGAAGCAAGCCGTGTTGGTAAATATTTAAAAGCTCTGGATGGGTCACTTGAACTTATCAATATTTCACGATAAAACATGATCTTTCCCTGACCTTACCAAAGCGATTTAGTCGTCTCAACTTACATGAAAGGTTCACATTTTTCAAAACGATATTCACAAACTAATGGCTTTCCAGCCATGTAAGAAATGCAACTTAACATTAACAATTGTGACATTTTGTTCTTTAAATATGTTCTCTCCCCCACTCAAGTATTGTTTATTGTCTTTCCATGTTACATTGACGTTTTTACTTTTTTAATATTTTCATCAACTTACTCGCTGTTTTACTTCAGATGCTTTGTTCTACTCTTCCCTATCTGCCACCATTTCCTCACAGCGATCATTTAAGTACCTTATTATCTTGTGTACACATGTGCACACTCCTGGCTAATGACGAGCCCTTCAGCCGTGACCTGCCGACCCTCATCAGAGCAACAAAGAGGCAGGATGGGAAGACGGAGAGGTTGCTTAGGGTGACGAGATAAAAGTAGTGACACCACAGTGATGGAGGGATCAAGAGCATGACAGGAAGACAACAGGAGGAGGAGCAGGGTGGCGGTGGTGGTGGGGTAATGGCACTAAACTCAGCTCAGCTCGAAACTATAAAGGATCAAAGTGAAACGCAGAGGAGACAGTTTAGAAAGGAAAAGCTGCTGCCGTGAAAAACACAAGGTAAGTGCCAATGTGCCCTGTCTTAAAGGGTCCACATAAGATGTTCACTGCCCCATCGCATGAACACCTCGGCTTAAAACAAAGGCTTCGTACATCCATCCCTCCAACTCCCTTCCTCCAGGTGTGTGTCAGCCGACTGGACAGATGATAAGAGCAAGAAACAGTCGTGTCCATCATTCTGTCTTTGTCTAGCATGAGTAACATACATGATCATCTCATCTCTGAAATGTCAGCCCTCAACAGTAGTTGATTCATCGATTAGTTGATTAACATGAATGTCTTACTATATTGATTCATTCTATCAGTGTCTTTTCAAGTAAAAAAGGCCAAAGCATTTGCTGTCCCAGCTTCTCAAATATAGATTTAATGGTTTTCTTTGAAATGTTTGATGATAAATTGAAAAAAAAAAAAAATCTGATGAAGCAAATTAAAAATGTCACCCTGAGCTTTTGGACAACAACAGAGCTCTGATCAATGGTTGTTTTTTACCTTTTTAATATGAAGAATATAAATTTCACCAGCCTTCAAAGCTGACGCTGTCTGTTTGTGAAAGTGCATGGGTTAAACTCACATTAGTAGAAGTCCTATCCTGTAAATCAAACAAAACATGCAGACATTTCTGTCTCTTTCAACCACCAATAAGAGAAGTCCTTATTCAACGGATTCCTGGTAAATAGTCGCAGATTTAAGGGACCACTGGAGGTATTGACACTTCACCTCGGCCACGCTGCGAGCTCACATTCAGCTGCAGGCTTTGATTGAAAACTTTTTCTTCTCTGACGGGGAACAAAAAAAAATCTCGTATTGTGAAAGAGTGCACCGGCACAGAGGGAGAAATAATAACTCTGACCTTAGTATTAAACATTATAGATTTCCCTCTGTACAGGATCTGTAGCTCAAGTGTTATCTCATTGAAAGCTCCTCAGAGAGAGAGAGAGAGACACACACACAACACACACACACACACACACACACACACACACTCAAAGACATCAGCCTTGGGAGGGTTGAAAAAGATGAAAAATAAAAAAGTCTTTTTGGTAGAGGAAGATCTGAGATATGACCACAGATATAAATGCTTTTCTATTATTAGTTCAACTAATATCGAAGTAAAGTTAGCACCAGAACTTCAATTCATACCAAACTTTAAAACTCATTTGATTCATGCAAGGCTAATATTCACCTTTCTATATTTACCTAAAGAGTTTCTGAATTGGGAAATACATATAAACATCGCAGCTGAAAAAAAAGAGAAAATAAAATAATGCGTTGTACGGGAAGATCAGTCATCACGGCCACATGAGGATTCTCAACCAGATCAGAACCAGATTCCTCTTTCTGACAGTTCATTTCATTTGATTAACTTCTTGCAAATTTTGATCAGCGACAACAATGAAAAGAGCTCAAAGCATCACACAAAGATGAGGCCGTTAGCGATGGCATTGTCTATGTTCCACCTGTCGTCAGCTGTCAGCCTTGAACACAGGGAGAATCGTTTCCTTCATTCGGCTTTTGTCCGTTCACATCTAAAAATTACTTTTAAAAAAGGAAAATAAAATTGATTCTTGCATAGAAAAGATTGATACTGTCAGTCTTTGACTTTGATATACAAAACTCTGGTTAAAGACATTTACTGTGTCTGTTGTATGTACGTCTATCATACAGTGTAGCAGAGGAACTAACTGCAGATTTCACCTAAACAAGACAGCAAGGATTTTGTGTAAATAGTTATAATATCAGCATCGAAGGGTCGTGTTGGCCTTCTCCCTGACTGTCGTCACACAGTTATATTGAGTGAGGCAGACACATAAAAAAATTGGATCAAACCTATTCCTCAGCCCTTTGGGTGAGATGCAGATGAACACACACACATTATTCCTGTTCTCTCTCTCTCACACAAACACACACACACACACTCCTCTCATACCTCTAAATCGGCACTACCCTTTCTTTTCTAGTACCATCACACACACTCACACACAAAGGCTTCATTCACATCCTCCCTATCTACTTCTTCTCTGCTGCTGTCTTGCTCCCCGTCTCCACCTCCATCCGCTTGTCACACCCAAGGTCTCGGAGAATAATAGCAAATAGCAGATTAGTATTCGCCCCGACCGATGTGATGTGCGCGCGTACACACACACACACACACACACAGAGGCTGCTGCAAGGCCACTTGCCTCGACCTCACAGAGTTAATTAAGGTGATGCAATTATCACTGTGGAGGTGTCAAACACAAAACACACATTCTGTTGATGGTGACTAAAATGTAAAGATATAAAGACAAACAGAGTCAAATCAATACCAAAGAAAGACAGAAAATAGCAATTTGACCAAATACAGACAAACAACTGTTTGTCTGTATTTGGTCAAATTGCTATACATGATATTGCTACACATGATATTTCTTTTCTACAACTAGATGTTTTCATCTTGATGTTTGTACTAGAAGAACATTGAAATGTGCAGAAATGGAAACCAAATCAGATTCCACAGTAAACTGATTAGTATCAGTCTAGAGATATTCCACTCAAGTGTTCGATTGACAGGCAACATTACCGTCCAGTGTTGTCCACCTTTTATGATAATATCCAACTGATCCGTTTGGTATTTTAACGTCAGTGTTATCACCCCGTGTGTCAGTGGTGAGCTCTAGTGCCTCCATCATGACCCAAACAGTGTTTTGAGAAGCTCTCCCACCATGACAGGAATAAACTGAGTGACTTTTAAACCTGTTTTGTTATTGAACGCCTCCCTCAGCTTGTTTGACTTCCGGCCTTCTCATCTCTGCTGTCTGCACCTTTTCTTTAATATCTCACAGAAAGCTTCACTTATTAAACAGAAAAAATTGCTCAGCCCTCTCGTTCATGTGTGTGTGTGTGTGTGTGTGTACCGAGTAACAGAGAGTGATATTATTAATCAGCCCTCAACCTCCTCTCACACACACACACACACACACTCATATGAAATCTCAGGGCAGTGTGAGGGAGCGACAAAGAGGCTGAAACAGGCGATTGATATCAGACACTAGGAAATTAAAGGGATGGTCCAGCGCTAATATGCAGATATGCAGATTGATGATAGAGGCTCTCACTGTCTCTCAAACATGTACCCACACACACACACACACACTAAACCACTTGCCTATAACACCAACCTTAAAATGTAATGATTTACACTATGGGGACATCTATTGTCTAATTATTACTCTCCATAACACATCTCCTGAGTGTGCCCCTGTATATTCTATATAGATGTATTTCCCAAAAAATGGCAGAGTGATTCTTTTCTCGAGCTTTCCTGTCATTTCTGTGAATGTAGCGCTACACCAACACAAAATACCACATACTCCTTCATCTGCACCACTTCTTCTGACTAAGCCTCACATTACACACACTCTGCGTGCAGCAGGAAAACACACACACACACACACACACACACACACACACACACAAACACACCCAGACTGCAGGAGCTGACGAAAATATCAGTTGTGACGTTTGTGATTTTGTCGGCATATATAAATATATATAAAGACATATAAAGTTCATCTGTGACAAAGGTTGTGGAGGAATCAAGGCTACCTACAGTTGAAAAATTGATGAGGATTTTTATATTCATCTGAAAAGTATTTGTTTAAGATGTTAATCTAAATCAGGTGTTACGGATTGGGTAATTTGATAATTATCAGAGTAGGAAATAATATTAAAATAATAATTTGAATTTGATTCATGTAGAGCCTCTCAAGGTACCCAAAGCCACTTTACAGATTTTGCTAAATGAAGCAAAGAACAATCCAAGGACAGAAAGAATAGTAGAGAAGCAGAGGATGATGACATTATTGTTCCTTTGTGAACAAGTGGAAAATAAGGAAAAACTAAATTATGCTGCACAAAACTATTATTGTTATTAACTTATTTTTTAGATTTTCATTATAAATACTGTAGTTTTACTCCACTGGATATCCACAGCTCTAGGCAATTTCTGAATCCTAACATTATATATTTACATTTTAGGGATGAACTTTATTGACAGCAGGGATCATAAAAACGACAAGAAGTACGCAGACTGTAATAAAGTCAATTCAAATGTCAGTACATGTTAGGGGTTTACAGTAGGTAGGTTGGACTCAAATGTGCAGATGAAAAATAAAGTAATACCAGAAGGCAGAAGTAAAATAATGTCTGTAGTAGAGAAAGAGAAGGAAAGCCCTTCTTGACACAGCTTTTCTTTACCATGAGAGTTGATGATATGTTTCAAGCAGAAAGAAGAAAGTGACGTGAGCGACACAGTTAGACAGAGAGCGCCAACGAGCGTGAGAGAACGAGAGTGAAAAGGACTCAGAGCAGCAGCGATAAGTTGAAAAGAAATGAGGTCTCGGCCACGATGTTGTCATCACAGACTGATACTCCTCCGGTCCCTTTTACTCCGACGGCTCACCTCTCCCAATCAGATGCTCGGTGCTCTTTTGATGACTGCTTGGAGCTGAATGCATGTTATTACAGGTATTACATGAAATTGCCCGTGTTAGGTGAAGGGGATTATGGTGCTTTTGGGTCAATACTTCCTCTGAGCTGTTTGGCTGCTGGAGCTGAGGAGCGATTAGGCCTTTGTCTGTCAATCCGACTTCATAGAGGCGGTTTCACACACACTTGTGCAGGAACAGCAGTGATTATGGCCTTAGGTGTATCGGGGGCCCATTCAGTATGCTGAGAGGTGTCAGATCTAGTGTTGCTGGGGTCGTCGCACGCACGCACACACGCACGCACGCACGCACGCATGCACGCACACACACACACACACACACACACACACACACAGACACACACACACTGAATTGGAGAATGTCTCTGTTTGTTGACTGGAGGAGGGGTGACAGGTGAAAGGCATTTCGGCGAAGGTACAACAGCACAATAAAGAAGTCCCTTATGATTTTACATGCCTTTTTCCCCCATAGTCGTAAATTACCAGTGCCTCAGAAAAATATAGGAAGAGAAATCACATGGGCTGTCGACAGAGAACACTAAAGATGTTGCTGTTATATTTAATTGAAAGCGTGGCGTACATTGAATTTAAAAGGGACTGCTGAATGATAAGTGTAGCTTTGCCAGACTATAATCATTTTATTCTTTAAATGTATTTTTCTCTCTCATACGATCGTTTGGAGTTATTGTAACGGTGCTTAAAGCACTGTACAACTCATAGGTGCAATAGGCTATGACTGCAGTAACCCTCTCTATTGCTTAATGGCACATAAAACGTTCACATAATGGGCCCCTGGGTGTTTAATCTGAAAGAGCCTCATTAGAAAGAATTCTCTTTGGGGTGCTGTATTTTTAGAGGCCCTGCCTGGTGTTTTCTTCTCATCATATTCATATACTGTCCAGGACAAAATGACTAGCCTTATAATTTAAAGTATAATACGGGGTAGGAGAGTAAAGAAAAAGAAAGCAGAAGCAAAGATGGCTTTGGACTTTCGATGGCTTGTACAACTTTTTTTTTTCAGCCTGAGTGCTGTTTCCCACAACTGATTAACTGATCTTGATCTGTGGGAAAACACTGTCAACATTATGTTTCTCCTCTCAAAACAGAATATATAAAGATTGTGTTTGATGCAGGGGGCAGGTGGATTTAGTTTAGTGTTAAGAAGCTTGGATTATTTATGATTCCATGAGATATTTCTCAACTTCCTTCCTTGTGATTCTTATGTTCAATGCACACTAAGCTAATTGATTATTAATTGACAGTATCACTGAAATAATACCGCGGCTATTAGCTTTATCTACTATCGTCTTTCACAATGGTGTGAGGATTAATGTGACAATGAATTAATGCCATTTAAAATACAACGCCATGCCCTTATTTTTTATGTTTGGGTGATTCTATTAATGTACATTTTGAAAGTCTCTCTTGTACTAACGCAGAACGAGCCAGAGCAAAGTAATGTTATTAGGGGGACTCGTCAGGCTCACAGTCGGGGCTGAGCTGACCGAGTATGGTGATTTCCACTTTACTTTTGTGTGGGTTAATGAGGAAAAAGCTGAAAAACCCTGAGCCTAATGGGATTTTGTGATAAGAAATTACCAGTGCTGGGTCCTTCTCTTTTGTCTCTAGCTGGGAGTTCAATGGCTGAGCCAATAAGAGGGAGCTCAGGGCCTTGGTTACCGTAGAGACGGGAGAACATAGGCCACAGCGTCGCCATGGTAAACAGGGGAGCCATTCAAAGTTCTTTTGACACACACGCACGCACACACACGTACACACACACTTACACATGTGTAGCCCGTGTCCGGTGCTCATTTTTTCTCTCCAAACAATTGTAATTCAAACTGAACAGATTTGTCCAGCGACTAGTGCAAATTGATGAAGAGGAAGTATCTGTATATCATGACAGGAGGGGATTCCTCACTGCAGAGAAGAGAACAATATGCTTTGCAGGGCAAATAAAAATTCATGGTTGATTAGAAGAAATAGAGGAATGAGCTTCGACCACACTGAAACGTACAAGCCGATGTTCCCTTTTTTAGGTGTTGTATGAACATTTTTAGGAATCTAAAAAAACAGAAGACAAAAATAACCCCAACTATAGATTATATCTCGTGATGGGCTCTACCCATGAACATGTTGACGTTTAGGAAATGGAAATTACACAAAAATAATGACAACAGTTCATCATCAGCTACACTAATGCCCTATTTCCATATTTATCAGCAATTTAATCACATTACAAATCAAAGTACGATGCCAAATTCCACAAGAGATTAATGAATGGCAGCTTCAAGAATCTGGAAAATATTCCATGCACCTGTTGTTCTTTTTGCAGTTTATATATATATATATATATATATATAGATATATATTTTTTTTACAGTCGGCTTCAGAAAACTGACAAAGCCTGTTAAAGCCCGTTAAAGAGCTTGTGTTCCAAACTGTCATAGCATTGTCTCCACACGTACAGTTCATTTCATTGCTGTTAGGCTCTGATTTCTGTGGTGGTTGCAGCCTGTATTTTTCTTTTTAACTCAGAGGCCACAGAGCTGAGCTGAGTAACACAATGACAACAATAGGAGAGAGTGTACCCGGAGCAAATGGGCGAGTGAGCCGGAGGAAGAGATAGGAGGAGAGGCAGCGAGAGAGAGAGAGAAACGCTCCTTGGCTCGCCTGCTCCTGCAGTGCATCAGCTCTATGGCGAAATGGAAAACAAGCAAATTACAGAGCACTTCCACGGAGACGGTGGCCTTGTCATCTCAACCTGCCAGTAAGGATTTCCTAAATTACCAGTAGTGCACTGGGAGGGCTGCCCTATAGCTTATCTGCCACTCCAGCAAAGAGACGGGAGACGGCACTCGAAGGTTGAACCCACGAAGGGACATGGAGCCGGTTTCAGGTTGTCTTTAAAAAGCAGATATCATACAGCAGGATGTGACAGGCTGCTTTTTTTCGGTGTCCTGCACGAGGTGCATTTATTCGAGTAACGTAGTGAGTTGCAAAATTTGAAGGCGAGCGGAAAATCAGGCTAAAAATTGTGTAGCATGAACTATAGGCTTAAATCAGGCTAAAAAATGTGTAGCATGAACTATAGGCTTAAATCAGGCTAAAAAATGTGTAGCATGAACTATAGGCTTAAATCAGGCTAAAAATTGTGTAGCATGAACTATAGGCTTAAATCAGGCTAAAAATTGTGTAGCATGAACTATAGGCTTAAGAAGGACCAAAGATGGTTTCTTTCTTTTACGGTGGATAAAAACAAGGTGAAACATTGTGATTGAAAACTGAGACTGACTCACGATTGGTTGAGCGTGTGTGTGGGCGGGACCTCGTTATCACGGCTTCACACCACGACCTGGCTCCGAATTAAAAGTACAAGATGACCGTGTCCATATCTGGGATATTAAAAAGGAGAAAAGGAGATGCATCACTCATCTTCATTCAAAGTCGATGGTTTTTACCATCACAGGAATAAAAACAGTTTTAGATGTTGTAGCTTTGAACATGAGTTAGCATCATGTTCAACTGAAATTACACAAGTGAATAAAGAGTCCTATCCTGTGTCATTACATTATGGCCTATTGCCTTAACAGCAAACAGCAGAGGAAAGAGAAACTCTATGAAACTCGCCTGACTTCATGTACGAGTGACAATTATTTACAAATTGAATATTGTTCCTGTTGCAGCATCAGAGAGTGAATGCTGGTAATTTTTCATTGAAGGAAAAAGGGCGAAACTTGAATGGGCAACGATCTTGCTCTCGCGCATAAACACACACACACACACACACACACACAGCTTTACAGTAGTGACATTTAAATGGCTCATTTGAAGATAAAAGGCCTTCTGACATCAAATGGATCCTTGTTATCATAATAGCAAACAACTAACAAGAAATTAGGCTGCGTAAAGACATGCCCCATATCTGTCCCCGTGAATACAATAACCGAGCAAACAAATATTGTTAACAAACAGCGATCTAAACTGTCTGTTCACACAAACACATTATGCAAATGTTTGCCAATTTACGCTTCACCAATAGCTGAAGGAAATCAGCGTGCGTTACAGCCGCCTCTGCAGAAATGTTCAATTAATTTCTATAAACAAGCCTGACAAAACATGCTGTTGGTATTATAAAGGCTGAATTCTGTCAACAAACAAAATCCAGATTTGTAAAGGACATTTATGAGGCTTCCTATTTTGTTTGGAATTAAGCATCATGAATGGGCCTTTACAACTGTTTAATTAACACTTAAGGGAACTTCCATTCACACACTTTAAATCAATGGATCCTCTTTTTGTTCTATTTTTTTTGAGCTCATGAGAAGGACATTAAATTGTGGTCCATGAAACTTGTTTCATTATCATTAAAATCACTCAACAACAATAAATTATAGATAATTAAATACAAGTTGTAGCTCTGATGAGAAGTTTACACTTTTGAGTTTCCCATTTGCCACAGGTGAAGTGGTTAATTTCATTAACTATTTACAAAGGTAACCTATTCAATTTTCGAGCATCGCAGAACTTCGATATTAAACCTCATCATGCTCAAGTCAGCCGCACTAGCTCCAGTCTGGTGGGTACAACACAATAAACTTTGACCTTTACAGCAATTTTGGTTTCCTGCAGAATTTTGACTGTCTCACACTTAAGGCTAGGCCTTAAGGCTTCTTCCTAGCTTGCCTTTCATCTTCCTCATCCATCTCATCATCTTCCCTCTTTCCATTACCCCATCTCCTCCTCGTCTTTCGCCCCCTTTCTTCCTCCCTCCCCCCCTCCCTTCTCGGAGTATCTCGCTGTAATATGCAAGCAATTTCCTCCTATTACAAGACACTACATTAGCATCTGCCTGCACGACCTACACAAGTTAGCAGTCCAACCAAGCCACTCACCGAGGATCATTATAGCATGTGGTGTCCCAATGCGCTTGGGAATTCTGCCATGAAATGATGGCTTTACCCGGTGTGTGAGTGTGTGTGTGTGTGTGTGTATGACAGAGAGAGAGAAAAAGAGAGAGAGAGAGAGAAGGAAAGAGATCAAGGCATCATCTCACAATAGATCCCTTTTAAAAGCCCAGCTCACGATATGATACTATTAAGATTTTTTGAGTACCAATTACACTACCACTACCTAAGTGGCATTCCAGCCATTCAATTTTGATACATTATGAAGATGGCTTCATATATTATACAGGGATCTTCTTTAAGATGTTCGGCAGCTGACGGAGAACCCTCAAAGTGCTGCATGCAATTTGACAAAATTATCAATCCTCCTGCATTCGGCTGCTGCCCCCCCTTTTTTTTCTTTCTTCCTGAGGGTGATATCATCTTAAATGAGTGGATTCCTCCTTCCCACCTGACACAATCTTAACACCATTTACTGGTAACAGCGTAATATCTGACATGATTCGGGATGAAATGTGGCTAACACCGTGTCCTAGGATGTGAAGTGCTGCTCTGGCACATATCAAGCCAAACCTGTCAATTCTACGGTTTTCTCCATTTTCTTACTGCAAATACGGCATTGTATATTCTACCTGAAAAGATACATACTAAAAAAGTGAAAATGAAAACAAAGAAAAAGGGAGAGTAGACGTAGAGTAGAGTAGCATTGTTCACACGTCATACAGCCTTTTCAAGACAACCCGTCCAACCTAAACTGCTCGCTGTCACCTGTCACTCACTGTCACTTCAGCCGTGATGTTGCAGACAGATAATGGTTTTCAACACAGGAGAAAATCTACTTCCAGCTCAGTAGTTACTTACAACCCTGCTTTCTTGGTACCTTAGTATTCTGACAGAAGTCATGTCTTGCGAGGAGTTGTTTTTTGACAAATAAACTTTTGTGGCTATACTCTATGCCGTCACACAGTGTCATTCAGGGTTATGAATGTGGAGTGGAATAGACCCTGAGCTGGGATTGTTTAACCACAATTAAGGGATTTGTTGAATCTTGTAATCCTGTGTGGTTTTAAGACAAGTCTTCAACACTACTGTGTCTGTGTGACCCTCCAACAAACATGGTAAATGTCCTCCTGTACTAATGACTTCTCTTCTGAGGGGTTCCCCGTCCTGAAGACCCGGTACACACCCACGCACGCACACTGAATGCCCTCCCATGGCAGTATCAGTAGGACAGGCCCAACAAAAGGCCTTATCTTCATTTCCCCTTTCACTGTGGGTGATTGGCCAGGAGAAATGAGGAGAAAAAGCCATGTCCTCACCCGAGGCACCATAAATGTCAGACACCTTCCTATCTCCATACAGCCAGTGTGTGTGTGTGTGCATGTGCGTGCGTGTGTGTGCGTGTGTGTGATGGGAGATCTACAACATGTATCTGTCTGACAAGGCGCCAGAGGCCAACGAAATCTTCCTGTCACTGTGTCAGAGTCATGAAATATGGACACACAAACACACACACACAATTTTTGCTCATGCATACAAACACCATGCAGCGTTAAACACAGTGTCTCTGCAGCTATTACACCACAAGTTTGCTGGTTGATTGTATAGAAGTTAGGATTGATTAAAAAGCACAGACAAGATATTTATAAAAACTTGATTAAATGCTTTTTTTTATCTCTAAGATGGATTTTTGAAATAGTTCACATTAAAGTTAGATGACCAATCTCTTGATCTCATGGTTGTTATTGTCTTTAGCCCCAGGTCTTGTCTTTTTGCATTTATTACTTAATGTTTGCAAGAAAAAGTGCTGGAAAAACAGACAACCTGGCAACCAAATCAAATTTGTACTGTTTATCCCGTGGCTATAATCCCTAAACTTTAGGCCTTCACCGACGCCGTGCTCACAGTCCCTCAAAACTTTATTTCCTTTCCCTGATTTGGTTGAAGTAACTATACTTTAAAATCCCTGCCGACCATCAAGTGGCCTCTTATTCACTGACGCTCTCCCTTCATGAGCTTTCCATCACTAATTGAAATATCATTTTAGCCACGGGATATGGCTGAAGACGCTAATCAAGGTCTCTTTAAGGGTTATTAAGGGACAATTGCCCATAATTTCACTAATCCACTGGATATTAAATTAAATTATCCAATAATTACAGACCAACAACTTTTCGAGCTGGCACGTTCAAACCAGACAGCCAATTTTAGATTGGCTCTGCTGTGCCATTAATTAGTATTCGAAGTAGTCTCCACTTATAAAATCTGTTATGAGTTATGTATCCTGCTGCGGCGTCTGAGGCCAGGACGACACTACTTTAAAAACTATGGCTCGATTGGCAGGGTCCCTTTGCAGCACGGAAGCAGGGGTGACCTTGCCTCACCTTCTTTGAACAAAGTTTAAAAATATTAAATTCAATAACATTGGTCAAATTCAATGATGGTCGGTCTTCCACTTTAATCCAAACTGAAATATTTCACAATGTACTGGAAGGATTTGAACAAAGTTTGCAAAGACAGTCGAGGTCCCCTGAGGAAAAATCCTAATGACTTTTTCCCTGTACGCCTTCATTTTTGTTTAGTGCCAATTAGCAAATAATAGCATGCTAACATGGGAAACTAAGACGATGATGGTAAACATTACACCTGCGCAACAGCAGCATCGTAGCATGTTGTCATACAAGCATTAGCAGTGAGCTCAAACTTAACACTGTGCTTAGTAAACAAGTCAATAAACCTGTAATATGAGAACAAGCAGACAACATGACAAGTCTCAGATTATTAATTGAAAATCATACTCATAACTAGCCAGTACCAGAGGTTATTACTTATAAAACTATGTAGTAAGAATGACAATATGAATAAATGATAATATCATCAGAAGACGTCTTAGTGGTAGATTTATTATGCAGCCTGCCTGAGAGTCAGAGGGGAACAATACACCTGGGTTGCCGTCTGAAAAGACAAGCGGTAAACAATGAATATACGACAGCGGGGTGGTGGCGGTGGGGGGGGGGGGGGGGGGGGGGGGTCACTGCAGCAGGTGGGGAATCTATTACTGCTGTTTTCTAGACGCCTCTCAGCACAAACAATTAGAGGCAGAGAGGACAAGAAAAAACAGTGTGTGAGTGAGGGGAAGATGGGGAAGGATAAAGAGTGGCTACAGAATCAATTAGTCTTGTTAGGAGTAAGTTGGCACACACACACACACACACACACACGCACACATACAAACTTGCCCTCCGCCTGGTCCCTCCCATGCAGAGAGGGCCACCCGCAGAACATACGCCATCACAAAAATGAGGAGGGGTGGCAGTCTACCCCCCCCCCTCCTTTCTCTCTACTCCACTCTCCCTCGCTCACCCACTTGCTCTGTCTCGCTCTGTCTGCTTCTTGAAAGTATGGGCTTCATCAGCCCCCCTGTAGAGATCATTCATCCATCCACTAACACACACACACACACACACACACACTCCGTGTGGGCTTTAAAAAAAAGAAACGCTAATTAGTGTTCAGACCGCCTGCCCAATTATTACCAGCTGTACTCTAATTAGGGCTTATTTAAACTGCTCGTCAATTAGTCTTCAACATCTCTGTCTGCCTGAGGGTTAACACCAAACCTGGGGCTCAGACGCATCAACAGTTGGGGTCCGGCTACCTTTAATCAAACATACTCTCTACTGTGGAGAACTACAATCTTGGTAAATCAGCTTGTCTTTTTTTCTTTCTTGAAAACTTCCAAGGGGATGTATATTATCGGTATGTTTAAGTATGATAAAAAAACAACAATGACGGCTCGTCCTCAGTTGAGAGAAACTTTTGTTTGTCAGAAGATGACAATCAGAGATGGGACACGACTCACAGAAGTTGACGTGTGGTCGCTCTTGACGATTCCTTTCAATACGTTAATGCACTGTCATCATCGATGTGTCTGTTGTTTATCTATATGCACAATTTGACTAGTCAGAAGATGATGGTGGACAAATTTAAATCTGCAGGCAGTCTCCAAACTTTCATGACATTCAGTGATATCAAAGAACCCCTCATTTCTACAAGTTTGCATCAGTCAGTAACATTTTTTACGAAAAAAGTTTTGTTTTAGATTTGCCTCATTATTAAACATCCTTGCTCCGTATGTCAAATCCCACTGAGGAGAAAGGGACGTGCTCACTTGTCTAAGATGGAGACTGATACTGCAGATAAGACTGGATCAAACGTGACACCAATAACGGGCCTAAGGTTCCTGTAATCCATGACAAGCGGGGTCGGGAGGAAATGCATCAGATGGTTGTAGACGCTTTCCTCCTCCCTCCCTGCTCGGAGCAGTAATCTGTCTGTCAGTGTTTTGCCAGTGGCTCCCTGTGGGCGGCTGTCTGTTTGAGGCGGTTTTAATTAATTTCCAATCAGAGCAAAGTAAATTCATTAGGCACTCACAGCTCTGTTTGAAGACACACAAACACACACACACACACACACACACACACACACACACACACACACACAGGCACATGCGGCGGTGAGCATTTACACAAACCTGTGAATATGATATGCACTAATACCACAGTCGTTTGTTCATATATTCAGAGTAAATAACGGTTATATTTTATAGGAGAAGAAAGACGGCCAAAAGGAAGAAAAAAAAACTTAAAAAAACACCATAAAACTTTGACACTCCTGGCTCTCGACTTTGAAAACTACTCAGATAAGAAAGTAAAAGGAACAGAAAAAGAATAAGAGACAGAATGCCTTTTTACAGAAAATCCTGAAACATTATGTGAAAGCTCTTCCCGTCTGTTGTTACACAGACGGGTGGAAAATGGAAACTAGTGTTCTGGTCATACGATGTACTGACTTCATCTAGAGGGGAAACTTTTACAATTTGAAGCACTTTAACCTTTACAGCTTAAACAGCTTCGATTGAAACGTTAACGTGACGGGATCACTGTGAAAACCTGAAGGAACGTTCACACACACACACACACACACACACACAGATGGATGAAGAGTGTAGGTGGGAGTAGGCTGAGGAGGGAGGCTTGTTTAAAAAGGAGGATTTATCAGGTCTAATCTCTCAGCAAACCAAGCAGATCAATCTCCACTTAACGCAAACACATAGGGTATGTATATTTAGCTCGGTGGCTCTCTCCCTCTCTCCTTAGCCTTGTCCCTGTCAGTGAAAGTGGCAGAGGGAGAGTGTGCAAAACAATGTTGTCAAGCGGAAGAGAGCAAGAAAGAGAACGGCAGAGAGGCAGGGAAGAGGAATGATTGAGGAAGCGAGCCTAAAAGAGAAAGAAGAGGAGGTGGAGGAGGAGGAGGAGAGTTCTCAGAAGGCTAAAAGGATTAGTCCTCTCATCTCTCCTAGATCACAATGTTTCCTGAGCTATGTTTGATCAGCAATTGTGCGTGTGTGCGTGTATGTGTGCGTGTGTGTGTGTGTGTGTGTGTGTGTGTGTGTGTGTGTGTGTGTGTGGAGAGAGAGATGTTTGCTCTGATATTGACGCTGCCTCATTCTGATCCTATTACATGGCAATAAACATCAGCTACCAACATGGGGATTACTGAGTGTGTGGAGATGTGTGTAACACTCATGGATTTTGGCCGGAGCTTTTATCCTCCATACAGAATCACACACACACACACACACACACACACACACACACACACACACACACACACACACACACACACACACACACACACACACACACACACACACACTTATTTGCATGTGGGGACTGGAGAAACAAAATGACAAAATGAAACATTTTAAAGAAGGTCTGCAAAATAAAAAAATTATAAAAAGGAAATTGAAATCATGACTGAAATATGATAATATCAATAATGTTCAATATCTTGTCAGTACGACAAACAAAATCCAAAGAAAAGCATGATATGAATGATTGCATGATATATTAAAAAATCACACCTGCAACTTATTTGAAACCTCCTCGTGTAATACTTTTCTGCCTTCATCAAAAAGAAATTGGTCCTTGAACCAATCCATCCACTGTCACACTCACTCCTCCCTCCCTTTTCTTTCTATTCCTTCACACCATCCCTCCCTCCCTCCCTCTGTCCACCCCCCAACCCTCCCATCGCCTTTCTTTCTCACAGAAAATCTAGAAGGCTGACATGCAAATGGGGTTTATTAAATCCTATTAGGCCGTCTGTCACAAGCCAGCAGAGAGGGGGGAGAAGGGAGAAGGGGGGAGAGAGAGCGGGAGCGAAAGACATTACGATTGTAAGGAGGGAGGAAGTGAGGGAAACTGAGAAAAGGGAGGTTCGGAGGAATGAAAGTCATGAAAGGAGGCTTTTTAATGAGCAGCTGCAAGTCACTGTCTTATTGCATCTATCTACTGTACATGTACACACAGAGCCTATTCAGTAAACCAAGGGGCTACATGAAATCAAGATTTTTAAAAGTTTTGTTTAGCATAATTAGCCCTATTTAACATTGAGTCAATTTCAAATGTTCCATGTTTTATCCTGAAAATACATGTGACATTTTCATTCGGTTCCAAGTAAAAGCGGTTACTTATTTCCTGTGACTACCTTCAGATATTTTGGGAATTTTCACCCCAAAACCATATTCTGAAGTTAATGTCAATCCATTCAATAGCTTTGAAGATTATCAAGTTTGGAACAAAATGTTGGCCCGACGAACGGAGCCAGAATTTAAAAAAAACTGAAAAATGCACTTAAAATTTAAAAATCTTTGAGTCTCCTACAAGCACAAAGAACATGAATTGATTTATTTTTAACTTGTGAATCGATTTTAAGAAAATTGTTTTCTTGTGTAAAAACTGTTGGAAAAAAACAGTTAACCTTCAGTGAGACAATAAGTGGTTACTTTGTATCACTGAAGAAGGAGACTTATGAGATTCATGAGATTTTATAATGGTATGCTGTAAATTATTTACATGACAAGTCCTTTCTCCTTTTTCTCCTAGATATCACAAATATAGAAGTATTTAACAATGTAAGTGAAATCAGTCCTACGTAGACAGAATACTGAACGTAATGATAAAATGATTACTACGATCATTATT
Source organism: Scophthalmus maximus (assembly GCF_022379125.1). Lineage (NCBI taxonomy): Eukaryota > Metazoa > Chordata > Actinopteri > Pleuronectiformes > Scophthalmidae > Scophthalmus > Scophthalmus maximus. The sequence goes on along the minus strand of NC_061515.1, from coordinate 26,646,666 downwards.
ATTATTAAAGTGTAATTCAATCCTCTCCCTCACATTTCAAGGCTCTCGTTGTCTTTTCTTGGCCCTGTTGGTGCTTGTGGGCCAAAGTCATGGGCACAAGCTAAACACTTCATGTAATGTGAATTTGCTCTGGGCAACATATTACAGGCTATTACTCCCTCACTTCTCCTCCTCCCCGCTGCTCCCTCTCTCTCTCTCTTTTCTTTTTCAATGATGAGACAGAGAGGAAGAAGGCTGCCTTTCTCCTGCCTGTCAATTATCCCCCTGTCCGTCTCTCCGTCCGACTTAATTGGCGTTTGGGAGACGCTAGCGTCATCCCAGCGGGCTCGGGCCGGGACAATGGAGGCCCATATAGCTGACCGGTCCCTCAGCTCAGCCCAAATTGAATTGGAAATCTTCCATCTTCTCTTTAGCATAACAAAGGGGGTGTAGGGTTTTTAGACAAAGGGGCTGTTTTAATGGAGAAAATCAATCTCTGGGAGGAAGCAGCGGCATTGTCTCCCATCAGCTGTACAGGTGTGTCTCAGCCACGGCGGCTTTAATCAGAGGTGGCAGGGGAGAGATCTGGAAGCTACATCTCTGTCAGGGAAGGAAAGACGGTCACCTGGGGGGGGAAGGGGGGGGGCGTATAACGGCAAAGGTTACAGGTTATATCCCCTGTGGACGGGACTGAACCTCAGGTGTCTTTCTACAGAACACAAGGACGACACTGCCCTGGATACTTCGCCGTACATGGGCCGTACACAGTGAAGAACGCTGAAGAGACGGAGGGGAGCTTCACCACATTCCTTCACAATCAAACAATAGATTCCTGCTGCCCACTGGACCGTGGATACACTCGCAGTACACAACTTTCAATAATTCTTTTGCAATTTGACTGAATTTAGTTTGATCATTATTTTCTATTCCTTCTATACAATGATACAACATGCACGAGTTGATATTTTTTTTGTTGACCGTGGGCTTTCTATTTTCAGAGAATAATGAAGCATCATGTTTCGCTTCCACTTGACTCTGGCACATCATGTTAGTGTGGCCTGTGACCGCTTACGAAAAGGTGTACAACACTCAGTACATTTATGAGTGTGCTCCCAGTATACTGTACAGTGAGGGGGAGAAACACATAGACCAGAGGAGTCAGTGTACTTTCTCCCAGTTGGATACATCCACATCTGTGTGGAGCATCAAGAAATCAAGGTGGAGACAATGGAGGGACGTTTCATGGACCTTATTTGAGCTGCTGTCTGATTAAAAATACTGTATTTAGTACTGGGTAGGTTGATCATTTTCTAAAAGTAACATTACCTGTCAAATAAATGCAGTGGAGTAAAAAGAGTTCAGTGTTTTTTTCTGAATTTGAGACTTGTTTCAGTTGAATTATGACTTGACCCCAAAAACTTGAGCCACTTAAAAACACTAGAAGCTGACAACAGAATCTTTCTGGGCCTCTTTGTGACAGTTGTTATAAACTATTGCTTGCCAAAGTCATCAATGTCAGTTTCTACGTGGCTGGCTTAGTGCCTCTCTAAGACACCAAGACAAGCGGGAGAATCTTGGAGTCGCGCGCGGTCCGTGATGTTCTGTTACGCCGCAATGCTCAAAGAAACGGAGTCTATAGAAAAGAAAGGGGGATATAAAAATCTTGAGAGCTCAGCTTCTTGTCTGTCTTCTCCCGATGGAGCCAAAAAGCAAACCTGCCGCCAAGAGAGGAGATTTGGAGGGACATGGATTCGGTGGATGAGATCGCTGTCTGACTGCGATGTGGAGAAGGCACAAGTGAACACAGTGATCGCCTGGAGCAGAGAGGATACTGTGGATTACAGTAGCAGGGGGCTTACTGTGCTTTGTCTTTCACATCTGCATTATGATCAGATGAGAACTCAATCGGACAGTCAATCGAAACAGCTTTGGTCAGACTTTTCACCAAAATGATAAAAGGGCATTACTTTTCAAGTATTAAAACGATAAACAAAGAAGCACATGTTAGCACAAGGCAGCACAACAGACCATGACAGACGGCCCTGCCTCTCGTCCCCAGGAGACCCTGCACGTACAGGATCAGCCAGTATGGATAAAGGATGAACAGATGGAATGACAGACACTTGTCACACTTGATAGACACTTGTCTAATGGTGCGCTCAGACCAAGTGTGAAGCAAATGTTCACGTTGCATTATTCGTGTGAGTTTGGCCACAGGATTATTTGTGTAAAATAATAATTTGGTCCTTCCGATACAACACCCGGACGTCAGACACGAATGTCAGTGACGTCGGTGGAACCTCAGTGCCGATTGGCAATTAAGGTCAAATTTTACTCTACTGGATGAAGCGAATTGTGAAAATTTTGCATCTTTGCATCGACCTTGAATGAAATCTCATTGTGCAAAGAACACACCTTAAGTGTTCAAACCAAACTCAAATTCACATTTCATTTATTTTACTCATGTACTGTAATGATTTCTCAATTTAAATGACAAAAACTACAATCAATTTGAATTTGAACCTGTCTAGTTTTGCCACATTAAGGCCCCATGAAAAGTATGTTTTTTTGGGGGGGGTATTAACTTGAATATTGACGTATTGGCTTTTACATTTAAGTATGACTGGTGCACCCTTGAATGATTTACTTGTCCAAATAATATTTCTGAATGAGGCCACAATCTGCCACGACTAACTGACATCGTCCTCTCTCTCCCGTCTGTTCCCTGCTCTCTGTCAGTGTCTCTCAGTCGGTCGGTCGGTGCCGTTAAGGAGTAGTCTTTCAGGTCTGGGTGTTTTGATAAGGTGAGTGTTTGCGTTTATCTGCGCACTCCCAGCTCTGTGCATTACCATGATAATGGTTTAAGCCCTCTGCTAATCCTCTGTGTCTCTGTTGTAATAAATGTCTTCATTCACACACTTTGCAGCAGAGACCGAAATGCACGGCAACGGCAAACATATCGCCTTCCCAACGATGGTGCAGTCAAACATTATCACCTTATTTTGAGCTGAAATCGTAGCATTGGACCAATCAACACCTTCGCCATACTTTTTTATTTATTTTGTTTAGATTTTTAATGGATCTCACCTATTTAGCATTTCACCACTGTTTTTTTTTTTGTTCTCTCTAAAGGCTGAGGGAAATCAAACAAAAACGACAGTTTGATTTCTCTGTCGATTAATAAATCTGAAGGTCAAACATTAAAGCTGTCATATGTTTTTATCTATAATGTTAAACAGATTGTCCTAGGGTAGTTCTCACAGTTATTAAATGTTGGTTACAGGTTACATAAGAGCTGAGACACTTATTTTTCTGAATGGTGACACATGTAAAAGTGATTTCCTGGATTCAAATGAGGTGTTTTAATGCCTCAAGGGATCGTATCGAGCAATCACTTATTCCCTGCTCAGTTAGCTTTTCTTCTTCTTTTTCTCCCAGCTTCTCCGCTTCTCCCCGTCTCTCTCTCCTCCCTCCCCCCCATGTTCCCCTTGGGACTCCCCCCCTGTCACCAAGAGTTTTTCGCCACACAAAGGAGTCTATTAAAAAGCCTTTAGCGAGGTTGTTCACTCAGAGTCCGCTTTCGCAGAGATGAGGAATGGGTTTAGGGTAAAGGTTGGCGCGCGTGTGTGCGTGCGTGTGTGTGTGAGATGAAGTTTAGCATGTAAGGTCCAGGCATTTGGGCCCCTCTGGAACATCACACCAAAGGGGTTTAGCAGGACTAAATGTCCTATAATCCCATATAATCCTACAGAAATACAGACATAAATGTACTAATAAGACTAATACCTATAACAAATAAAGTATAAAGCCACATGCTGTGGTCGAACGGAAGACTTAAGCTCCATCTAAAACTGTACCATATGCCACAACACAAACTGAGGCTGTAGATCTGAGGGCCAAGGTTCATGACGTCTCAATCTGAGGATCAACTCTTTCTATACCCGGAAAGCATTTGTGTCAAGATACTTTGCTAATAGCATAGACCAGGGCAGAGATTCAAGTGAGAGACACCAACGAGCAAGACCAAGCGACAGAACGGAAGGTATCTGAAACCCCGCAGTTAGCCTTTGCACTTTCCTCTGTTTGAAGAAGATGAAGGGATCTGCGGGGAGGAAGGTGAGACGGCAAACCTCTTCAACACCTTTGATCCTCGAAACTGCAGCAAGAGATCAGAGACGGGGAGATGGAGGAAGGGGAACGGAGGGACGAGCAGCGACATATTGCAACGAGACGGGACAGAAAAGAAACATAGATGCAAGGACGGAAGTAAGAGAGAAGCCAGATTGAGATCCATGTCAAATATATATCTCCTTTTCTGTGTCAAGTGCAACTGCAACGGGTGCTGTGTGTCTGCGTTAACCACGATCGGCAAAATGTCAACATCTGTTTGTCCAGCAGCCCAGGAACAAACACACACACACAAACACACACATATCCTTTACCAACCCAAACTTTGATCTTAATCCATATCGGACATTCAAACCAAAGGAAGAAAAAAACAAGGCTGCCAAACACCATACATTGGTTTATAATTCTATGAAGATGTTGGAATGTTATCACAATAAAAGTTGTCTTTTGTCCTCTGTCACAACAGACTTTCCAAAGTTTTTCCTTCACCGTTGGTAGTCCAGTCGTGACTGATAAGAACCAATCAGGAAGCGAATGCAGGTGACTTTGTTTTTGCCCGTCCATACTACGACGCAGCCCCGTAGTTTTAAAACTGAAATGGGGTGAGCAGCTGTAGGATAACTCAGGTCACTTTTTGCTCAAGACACATTATTTTATTTGCATTGTTAAACTAAATATGATCTACTGGGAGTTCAAATGCAAACCATGTTATAGAACATTGATTTTGTGCTCGAATAAATTCTGTGGGGCAGCAGCCAGCTGTGTACATAGCTTGTGTTTAAGAGGTTTTATTATATTTATATTATAAACATACAAATATATATATGTTCATTAAAATGGAGGAACATGTCAGCCAGTGTAACATTTTGGCTTGTTCTGTTTTTAATAGATACTGAACACCATTGAAGGTTTATGGCCCTGTAGAGGAAAAAGTTGTATCTTATAAGTGGGATTAATTCATTGTTGCTTTCATGGAACTTGTTTACTGTCTGAAAAAAATATGAAACTTGCAGTAAAATTAGAAGAACTCTTCAAACTTCCCCTCCAACTATTGTACATAAAGAAAGTTTTTTCAAAGCCTTTTTTTCCTTTTCGCAAAATTAAAATCCATTTGCAGAAAAATATTATAGTACATAAAGTTACTTGAGCAGTGTCAAGCAGATGGAACTGAATATCCCTGGGATCCTCTTCATGTCCAGTGATAAAGGTAAACTGAATAAAGTTTTGTTCAGTCAAATGTATGAGGAGAATACTCACACTCAAGGAGAAGAAAACCCCTCGTGCTCGAAGAAGGACACGTGAAGGAGAAGGCTATGTGTGGTCAGATGATTTCATGTGATTTTCATGTGAGTGGGACTTCACTGAGGATCTGAATACTTCTTCAACAACACTACACAAAAAAGTCTGAATAGACATTTTAATTATTTTGTTTGATTTTGCCCACAAAGCCTTTTTACTCAAGAACTGCCCAAAATATGTTTAATTCACAGTTTGTCCAGTACAAACACAAACCTCACACACGTACTGTTCACTATTAACACAAACACACTGAAGTGAGAGATGGATGGGCAAATATTGAGATGTGACAGTGGAAACAATGCCCTGGTAACCAGATGGCTGGAGCACACACACACACGGACACACACGAACAGCAGTTTCTATCAAAACCCATTGGCTGGTGGCTCCAGAGAAAAAACACTTTTTAAGGGGAGTCCGAATCAAAAGGCTTGTTCCAAATCTGAACATCCTTCTCTGGCCCCATCCAGGCAACATTTTCCTCTACCATCCCTCCATTTCCTTATCTACCTCTCCAACAACAGCATCAGATCCCGAGGAGAAACAGACTCGTCAAGAAGACTGTGATGACCTAAGATCACCAGCAGGGTGATGTGCCAACATGCGGTGGCCATCGAGAAGGGGACACTGATTCAGGACTGTGGACAGCTCCTCCACCGCCGACGGTCCCTTCTTCAGCACCACGGTTAGCGACTCTCCGACTGAAACCTCCGACACACTTACTGTAATGTAATTAACACTGGTTTATTAGTTCAAAAAGCCCAGTGTGACGTTAATATTTTTAGGCAAAACATTTTTAACCCACATTAAGAGAGGAAAGCACGGAAGACTCGCTCCTCAGTTTTGCAGTGAAAATGTTATTTGGGTAAATTGTGTTATATCCACCATCTAAGAGATTTTCAAGACACACACACACACACACACACACACACACACACACACAATTAAAATGTGGTATATACATTTTGTGATTTAGTGATATTGAGTAGAGCCAATTATGATACATCACTAAATATTAATGATTTTTTTAACTGTTACCTGCAATCAAAACTCTTAGCCCAAATTACAGCATTTTAAATCATGACACACGTGTATGTGATGCAGACCAGTGCCACGCAGCTACAGTATAATAGTTCTCGTTGATGTGTCACACACATGAAAAACAGCAAACTGTGGTTTAACTAAATACAAAAAGTACTTATCAAAGCAGATCCTTTGATCATACACACTCACAGATACCGTATGCCGCCGTGGCGTCTTTGTATATCTGAGGCCTAACCTGTATAATAGGTGTCACATTAGCAAGACAACAAATCAAACCACCCTTCATTTTCCAGGCCTTCTCCTGTGCTCCACAGCTGTAGGCCTCTCTTTGTTCGCAGGGGAGTTTCTAATTAATATGATAAATAAGATGGCGGGTTCAACTCCCCGATGCTTTTTAATTGGAGGAAGCCTTGAATGGCACATGGGCAGAGGCAGAGATTAGCGGGCTATTTGTGAGTGTTTTGTATGAGGAGGGGAGAGAGAGAGAGTTTTTATCCTTGCAGTGATTTCCTGTCTCATTGTAATACTCGAACTGATGCTCGTAACACACAAACACACACACACACACACACACAGAGCACAGTGGGTTTTGAGAGATAGCTCATGTTTGGCTATGTGAGCCCCCATGTTAGAGTTTCCAAAAGACAACACACACATTTAATCATCAGTTTTAGACGAACTGCAAAACCACAATCACTGAATGTTTACAAGCATGTTATGGAAAGTAAAGTCAGAGTTGGAGCTTTGCAACCTTACTGGTGGTTTTTGTGATGCACTTAATATGCAGCAGGACCAGTGTGTGTGTGTGTGTTTGTGTCTGTGTGTGTGTGTATTCTTCATTGCATACTATACACCACCTACAGAACACAAAAAAAATTGGTTGAATATCTGACAGATTTGCCTCAAGCATCTACGTTTCATCAGCCCACTTCTCTTCAACACACACACACACACACACACACAACTCTGATCTCCTCATCCTCAGCTAATCCCGCTTCATCTAAAATCAGAGCAAACAGCCCAGAGGGGACAAACCACCATTGTTTTGAACCCGTCTAATCCTTCTCTCCATCATTCTCATCTCCTTCTCATGTCTGACAAGGCTCCTCAACATCAGTGAACATCTGTGTGTGTGTGTGTGTGTGTGTGTGTGTGTGTGTGTGTGTTTAACTCCAGTTTCTCCAGGCCTATTCAAGTGTCACGTATCAAGACTCAATAACCGAGAATATCCTGGAATATTCTGGCTGGACAGTGAAAACCTCTCTTTGCCTCTTTCTGAGAAATTAGAGCGTGGATTGCAGGAATAAATTCTTCTCCCTGGCACTGCTGAAGGTGTGAGAAAAGGAGGAAAACGGAGAGGAAGGGACAAAGGGTGTAGGGGAGGGGGGAGAAGGAGATTGAGAGGAGGAGAAACTGCTGGAAGAGAGAAGAGGAGAGGAAAATAAATCAGAAGACTAGACACCATTGCATGAAGAGTGAGAGGAGTTGAGAGGAGAAAGGAGTAAAAGTACTTGTAGAACTCAGAAAAGTCTGGTAGTTTGTCTACAAAAAGTATAACGGAAAGAAGAAAGTTGAACAATGGAGATGTGAGATTATTTAAAGAGAACAAAAGACAAACTGAGAAATGAAGAGATGACGAGATATTAACAGAAGATGGAGACACTAGAGAGGCGGTGACAGAAGAGGCAAGAGGAGATAAAAAGAAAAACGAGACAAGACATAGGGAGAAGAAAGAAGTGGAGGCAAGCGAAGAAGGAATAATCACAATCTGATCTGAAGGGAAGAGAGAAGAGAAGAAGAAGAAAGGAGGACAGGAGACAAGTAGACAAGAGAGGAATAGAGGAAGAGATATAAAAGAGAAGGGGTGTGGAGAAAAAGAAGAGAGGAGAGGAAACAAGGAGAGGAGACATGAAGAGGAGAGGACAGGAAAAATGACACACACACACACACACACACACACACACACACACACACACACACACACACAGACACACACAGACACACACAGACACACACACACACACACACACACACACACACACAGAGTTGCCACTTTGCCACAGCAGCATTTAAAGCTGTAATGACAGGCCAGAGAGTGATAAGAGACTCTGAGTGGAGAGGCCACTATAGCTGCTCTCCTCTCCCTGCTAACAACTGTAATTATCCAAACTCCACACTCACTACTATTGATCTCTCCCTCTACACCCCCCCAGCCTGAGAGGGCGTGCGTCCACGTCGCTCCCCCTCTCTCTCTCTCAGACAGGGTGACAGTAAGAGTGTGTCCCTCTCAGCACGAGAGTCGTTCACACCTGCTGCTGTCGCCGTGGAGAGCGGCGACGAGGACTTCGACAAATACGTGACTGCCACAAAACACAAACATTGGTGCAGCTCCGACGTTCCCCCTCGTCCATGGCGTGTGTCGAGTGTGAGGAGTGCGTGAGAGTGTGTGAGTGTGCGTGTGTGTGTGTGTGTGTGTGTGTGTGTCTGTGTCTGTGTGTCTCATGTCTCTTACACCTGGTTTGAAAAGCTTAGCAACAAAAGTGTTTGAGATTTATAATGTAAAGTTAGTTTCCTTTTAAGGTTGAGATACTAAGTTTCTCTTTTCTGTTATCTATTGCTGATATCATGCTTTTTTTTTTTACAAAACACAGTATGTAAGATACTCCAATATTAATTTCTTCAAGCATCTCAAGCTACAAAAGTGAAATAAATACATTCGTACGATATAAACTCCACTCGTTGGAGTTTTCAACCATAATACACTGTCTTCTTCAGCAGATGGGTTTCGCTCAGTTGTCATGGAGACGGGTCTGTTGAAATGCAATCTCAGTTGCTGCGATGTCAAACAGGCTTGATTCATGATGAAGACCATGCTACACGGTTGAAAGGTCTGTATGTTCACTTCCCAGGAGAGAAATGTCCAAAAACTATTTTCGTTCCTTTGTCAATCACCAACTGAAGCTTCAGCATAAAGAAAAACTCAAGCAAATGTAACGAACAACTTGAAGGAAGCTCCAAAGCACAATATAAAACAATGATGAGAATGAAAACAATCCTAAGAGAAGACGAGGCCTGTCAGTTGTGCTATAGCATGTTGGAACAAGTTCAGTTTTGACGGAGGAGATTCAAGTCGTGCTGCTGTTGATCAGAAAAGAGATTTAGACCCCGGTCCCTGCGCTGGAGTTCCTGCAAAGGTTCCTAGTTCCTGGGGAAAGTTCCCGCGGAGGAATAACAGCTAGTGTGGTACAGTAGATGAGGAAGTGAATATGGCTATTTTGCTCCTTATTAGTCATATTTAATGATACAAGTTTCTTTTGGCACCTTCATTATCCTGTGTTAAAAAAATCATTGAAATCAGGAGATAAAATCGTCCCTGACTTTGACAAGAAAGTTGAGCTGATTTTTGTTTTGTTTTGTTTAAACCACTAACCTTTTCAAGTTCTTCTCACAAGCTAAAATAGAATCTGTTTTGTTAAGTGGTTTGACCATCTGCTGAGGTTTTCTTAAAATTAATGAAACAATTATTTAACCTTTTGGATTTTCGACTTCTAAGTTCAGTATAAGTAATTAAAGTACTTTGCTGCTATTCACTTGACCAAAAAAAGGAGTTGAGACAACAAAGCTTTAATGTTGGTTTTTAATGAGGAACACTAACAACGCTAATACGTCGTTATTAGAGGACATAAAGGTACAAACTGTGTTTCCCACTGTGTCAAAGACCTGAAGAAGAAAAAATTAGAGAGAGAAATTGAAAATGTCAGGGCATTAAGTGTTGGAACTAATCAAGCGAGCTGTCATTATAAAGGCAAGGTTAATAGCTGCTGACAGAATCACCTTCAGCAGACACCAAGATAAGAAAAGGTCTTTTTATTAACACTGCTGGGGCAGACACACACACAGACAGACACACACGCGCACACACACACACAGACACACACACACACACACACACACACACACAGACAGACACACACACACACACACACACACACACACACACACACACACACACAGACAGACAGACAGACACAGACACACACACACACACACACACACACACAGAGTTGTGTGTGAGTGCACATAAATACTCCACACAGTCAGAGGATCGATGTAGGAGATCCTGTCTCTGTGCATCTCCTGTTCTAGCCATATGCGGACCATCAGATAGCGCCATTCAGCCGGGGGAAGGATTTACAAGTCGGGCCGTGGCCTCGACACCCGGACAAAAACCCCTCTTTGTCCTCCCATCACCTGTTCCAGATTTATGACGTCCAATTACAAACGCGGATGCTAACAGTATTCCCCATTAGCCTATCAAATGCTTTAGTGGTTGTTACCTCGAAGGGTTATCTGGCCTTTCAGCAGGGGCGTAACCAATTTATGGCCCCCCCATGAAGATCTGAACAAAGACCTCGCTGGCTCTGCTTTTTGTTTTCCTGCGCTGCTCCCCAAGACAGGTAATTAACAGGGAGTTTGTGGTTAATTTGCGAGATAATTATCTAAATTAAACTGCCTCTCGTTAAGCGAGGGCTCTCGCTCTCTCTCTCTCTCTCTCTCTTTTACCAGCCTGCATGTACACAGTCTCTCTCTATCACTTGATGAGGGTGGTCAGGGTATTGTGCCGCTGCAGAAACAAAACCAGTAATGACATGTTCTTCTTTCTTTCCTTTTGTTGTCTCTCGCTTTGTTTTGCCTTGTCTTTGTTTTGATTTTTTAGTTAGAGAGGAAGTAAATGAAGAGGGGTAAAGGAGCAGAGAGCGAGAAGAAGACAAATGTGAGGGGACACAGAAAGAGAGGGAGATAACTGAGAGAATCAGTTTACTTACAGACTTCACCCGGCGACAAAAGAGAACAGTGCCATTAACACACGCACTAATCTGATCTGCAGCGGCTGCTATTCATCAGGAAGCTCTGAATGGCAGCGCTCATCTGTGAGGCAGCGTCTGCCTCTCAGAGATCAGATCACCGAGGCGGGATCTGGAGTGGAAGTCTACGTTTAGTCGAACATCCATTCACGTCTGTTTCTTGATGCGGAGATTCCCACTGATTATCGTCCTGCTAAAAACACCTAAAGACCATCATGCATTTGACATGATGCGCTAAATGTTTTAAGACTTTTTCTTCACTTGTGTATTCTATTCTATTTTTGAAATACATACATCCCATCGAACTACATAACCCTTGAGTATGAACCTGTGTCTCGGTTACAGAGATGTGAATGCGTTATTCATCATGCTCAGCTGTATTTACCATGTTCACTTGATCCACCGCATAGTAAATATTCCTACAGCAACTGTTTCTCCCTGGGGCTGATTAAGCCGAGTGCTCATCTCAGACAAACACGCACACAAACTTTCTGTGACGGGCAAACACGTTCACACCAACAGGAAAATCTCAATATCTCAAGAAGAACAAAACTCAGCAACATATCTAAAATAGGTACATTCATTTTTGGATGTTTTCACAGGGAAAATTGACATTTCATACCTTTAAATCTGGATCATACTTACAGCAGTCATACAAACCAGTGGTAGAATTGCCTTTTAGTCTCCTACTGAAAGCACTATAGTACGTGCACTATCAAAGAAAAATTTTATCCAGTCAAAAATGTCAGGCACTTTAAGAAATGTGCCTGACATTTGTAATGATGCAAACACATTGTTATGAGCACTTACATGACCAGCAACCTCTGAAAGTCTGAATTTGGTGAGATAAATAAGCGAAAGATAGTTGTCAGTGAGACCGTTCTGTGGCTTATCGTGTGTAATCAGTGCATCGTTGCTGGGAGATCAGGGTGTACAAATCATATCGGATTTGAATCGCAATTCCTCAAACCAAACCTTCGGCAAAAACTTTTTTTGTTTTTTTGAAAATGTCATTACAGTTAGACATTACCATACTGCTTTTCAAATTGAATACATCATGATTTGCATTAAAGTGCCTGGATGGAAAACCCAGCTAGTGTGTCTGTCTTCCTCTCGCCTTCCTCATCCATCTTTCCTCTCCTTCTCTCTCTCTCCCTCTCTGTACTGTATGAAGGAGGGATGATCGCTCCCTGTCACATCTGTTGGCACGTTGCCATCAAGCCTTGACAGGAAAATAACACTCTTCAGGGAAAATAATACACTCGCTCTGCCGTCAGCGCACCCAGACACATGCCTCTCCTTGTGTGTGTGTGCGTGTGTGTGAGTGTGCATCTAAAAGCCCTCGTCGCTCCTGTCAACCTGAGTACAAAGGATCACTTTATATGATTAGTATGCATCTCTGAAAAACATATTGAACAAAAAGCCCTGCCCCGAATGCTGCTCCACGCCAATTAATGGATTAAGAAATTATTTTGAGGCGAAGCTTGTTGTGAGACAGACATGATATGTGGCTGGAGAGGCATTTCTGTCGCGCTTATTGCCAGCTATATGGCCTGAATGCATTTTGATCATACAACAGCAATGTATACAACCTGATGTTTGTCTTTACTGAGTGACAAGGCCTATAAAGCGCCGTTCTGCCCCATTTGAAGCAATGAAAAACAACTTTGTTCCTCTCAAGGGCTTGATATAAAACGCCCCGTGGCAGCCGTAACGGAGGCTTTTGAGCAACAACCTCTCATTTGCTGTGTAGATTCAAACCGGCAACCTTCCAGATCACTTCAGGCTGTGCTGTCAGCCGCACGCCATCATCCCAGCCAGCGCTGTTCAGAGGAGGACAAAAGCCACTTTGACACAGCAGTTAACCCAAGCCTGACAGAGCCCCAGACCCCCTTTAACCCTCTGCTCCCCCAGCTCTCACTCCGGTGTTAAGAGCGGCATTTATAGATTTTGGAAATAGCTGAAAATAGAGATTGGTATCGACTGGGCCCAGAGAATGACATTTTATTTCTTACTTGCTGGTAGTCCACTTTAGGTGTGCATGTGAGCGTGTCCTTCATGTGTATCAGGTTGTATGTAGTCAGAGGCTGACTGTTCACTGTGGCAGATTAATATTTGTCTTCTTTATTAAGTTCCTTTTTTGCAACAGGCCTGCAACTAACATTTTTCCTGCTGACAAGTTAATGAATTAGCCAAAAGTTTGCATAAAATAGTAAAAATGTCCATCACAGCACAAGGTGACACCTTGCATGTCTGAGCAATAAAAACATATTCAATTTAAAATAATAATTTTATAAATGATCTCAAGATTTGGTATGAATGGACTTACATTTCAGCTGTAGTTTAGATTGGAGCAAAAGCAAAGTAAAATGTAAAAAGTCCCAGTGGTTAAATTGTTAACTTGATCCCATATTAATTGCATTAGCATCATAAACCACCAGTGACAGTACGTGAGCATTGATTGTAAACCAAAACCTTTTGATCGATAAGTTATAAATCAGTATGATCCAACACTACCATCTATACGGCCCTGTGCACTCACTAGCAGGGCTAAAAATATATTTGCTCATGCAATTAGAAATGTATTAAATAGACTTAATGATGGTGTAAGATGTGCTACGTGGTTAAAAAGAGAGCATGTCGAGTTACATCAGCCTGCTGATTGGTTTTAATCCATTATGGCGCCTGAGGAGAGCTCAATTCTCAATTTCCACCCAGCCACGTGGAAAATGGCAGTCCATTTTCCTGCGCTAATGCAAACAACATAGCTCTTCTAAAATCATGGTAATTGGTCGGACCATTTAGTCTGACTGGATGTCTCGTGTAATGCTCGTAGTGGAGCGATGATGGCAGTGTAGCTCCTCCGTGAGGGACTCTGATTAATGGGTGGAGCACTGACATGCGGATGGGGCTGGGAAATCCATTTAAATATACACAGAGCATTCGTGATGCTCGTCAACCCGGCGGCTGAAAGGTGACACGTTACTTAGCGGATCAACCCAAACCAAACGCTCGCCTTTACTGCGAGAATCCACCGTTTCATACGACTTTTTTTTCTTTGCGCACACAATACCCGACAGTCCATGAAGCTTTTACACTGACTGCTCTGAACAGAGATGTCTGGCGATAAAGCACAGAGTTGGAATGGCTTCAAAACAGACCATAGTCCAGTTCAAATCTGAAGCTACCACTGAGAAAAACTGACTGCGAACATGGCTCTGAAACAGCATTCAGGCAATTGAACTTCAATTGTCTGATTATGACAACTTTACAGTTCAGTGTTTTTGAAAAATTCCCAGCTAGGGCCCTGATCTCATCTACATTAAATCTGTTTTAATAACAGATGTGACTCATGAGACGGAGTAACAGTGGATTTATTATTGTACAGTCAGTTCCACTTAAGTCAGTGATTGAGCAGCATTGGGAATGTTTGGATACACAACTTCCTGCCACCCTACTATTTCATTTACTCCTGCAGCTTTCAGACAACATAAAGTTCAACCAGCTAATTTCCAACCTTGTTTGTTTTTTTGACACTAGAGTAAAACCTACCGTGCAACCAAAACAAACTCCACACAATACAAAAGGTTGACACGATGTAATCAAGTGCACCTCCGGCAAGATAATTGTCCAAAACTAGCTTGTGTTGTGAATCGTGTGCTTTCTTCTCTTTACAAGCCCGGATCCGTGTCAATTGTCTGTTGTCCCTGTGTGATTTACATGAAATATACTTGAGCCCAAACTATATTTGTCGACACAATGGAGGCTGCTCTGTGCTGGAGGCCCTCTCACCACGCAGGCTCTGTCAGCTCCCGTGTTTACTGCAGGGAACGTCGGATATACATCACATTAATGCCGTTTGATTGCAGCGTGGCACTGTGAGGCAATTAAGTCCAAAGGAATACTCTTTATATGTACTTTTTTTTTCAAATGTTTCAATCTGCTGCATGCCACTTATGTATGTTTGCAGCTTTATTTTCAAAGGGTGGTCGATTTAGCCATTTTATTGAATTCTACAGTGAAGCTGTTGGTTTTGTGTCTGTCTTAATGTTGCTTTCAGCTCTTTTAGTGAAACATTGCGAACGTTATCAGAAAGTTAACTGAATGTGGTCAGGGCCAACTAAAAAAACTCATATCAGTTTCTTTCTTCAGTGTCCGACCAAATGTGAAATATCCCTCGCAAACGATATTCCCACCACGTTTGGTGAAAATCCATTCATATCTTTTTGAGCGTCAAACACACCCGCACACACACACGGAAACAATACGGTGCTTTCAGCTATGCTGACACGCAGGGTAATAAAATAAGACCCTGAGCTCTCATAATGGCCGCCTTTATTCCACTTAGTCTAAATAGCAGCTGAAGAAATGACATAAGATGCGCACAGTGAGAGGAAGTGAAATTTCCTAGCTGCCTATTCATATTTAAATCTCAGCACCTATGGAGAAAAAAACAAACATCCAGTCTGTTGTGAAGGCTAATTCCTTATTACAAGTGAGCAGCAAGAATCCATCAATATGCATGGTTAATATTTAATCGTATTTAAGTTGCTGCAAACTAGAGAATAAAAGAAAACATTCTTTTTGGTGAGATTTCTTTCTCAAAAAACTAAGAGATATAAAGCAGAAATGTATTGATAATGTGTTTACTTGAGACCTGTTACATGATCATGTTTGTGGAACTTCTGAATTTCCAGTTCATCTCTGACATCACAATTAGTGTGCTATTTTGTTTTCTGAATTTTTTTTCAGTCTCCTTTTGTTTTTTACACAAATATAACCAAACTACATAATCTGTGTCAGATTGACAGACCTCCCTGTCTCTCAAAATTATTATCTGAAATTGAATATTGAACTGCTCACTACTACGGCTGCCTAAATTAAAACCATGAGACTGAAAGTACAGTACTGTCCATCCCACCTTTGACTTCCAGCGTCTCCTCTCACAGACGTTCTCCTGCTGTCACATCTCCAGCTGTTTTCCCAGAGTGCACTGTGTGTTAGATGCACAACAACTTGACAAACTGATACAGGAAATGGGATAAAAGAGGCTTTGGTTTTTCGGCACATGGTCCGTCAGTGTCAGTACGTGGGGGCTGAAGGCTGCTGTATGCAGGTGTTGGACACACAACAGTTTATATACAGTTTATAAAACGCATGCGACAGTCGCCAGAGGCTTCGGTGGCGTCTCTGAGGTTTGAGGCTGTACGGTGGATATCAAGCTCCCTCTAGTGAAGCTTGTCCACAGTCCACATGGCTACGGAAGAGAAGAGACTCTTACTGGATGAGGTCTCCTGCCTTTTACGTACTGGAAGACACTTTGTCAAGACAAATTAAAGAAAAAGTCTAAAGAGCAGAGTCTTAATTTGTCTGTTTTAACAGCGTTCATGGTAAATATACTACTACTGAGACTGTGTCCTCAGTTTTGTATCAGAGGCTTTGGGGAGTTAAAACTACCTGCAAATAACTTGTGTCATTTGTATATTCATTGGAAAAGCACAAGTAAATGCTGAGGGATTTTGGTTTTGTTTGTTTAATTCTGATATTACAAAGTCAAAATTCTTAAATATTTTAGGTCAATATATACATTAAAATACAGGGAACTAGATTAATTTAATTATAAATTGTTAAAAAAAAAAGATTATTCTACTGACATTTTTGGTGACACGTCAAGAATTGTCGTGGAAGATTGTAGTTTGTTTTCCAATGTGTATGTCAACCTTCTCAAAGGTGATGATGTTATAAAGGAAAAGAAATATTATGTCTCGTCCACTTGAACGACAACATGCTCATCAAAGATGAATCAAGGGCAGATTATATGAAATAGGACTTTGTCTAATTCTGTGGAATGATTTGTTATTGAATATTAGAGGGGAGAATTTAAATGTCATCTGACTTTGACGGTGACTTGATCCCTGTTTGTTAGACAATGCTGCCATCTAGTGGTTGAACCAAAACTTGCAGCATTCCCTCATCTTCAGTACTTCACCATCCACTTCAATGTCATTTAGGATTGATTTACTGATTACTATGACGATTATGTTCCGGATTAATCTATCCGTAAAATGCCATAAAAAGGTCCGTCCAAATTTTCCTAAAGGCCAGAGTGACATCTTCAAATGTCATGTCAATTTAGGAAGCTGAAAAAACAGCGAATCTTCTTCAAGAAAGTTATCAGTTATCAAAATATTTTCCGTTCACATTCTGTCAATCGACAAATTGACTAATTAGATGTAAGTATACATAATACTACATGGAATGATGGGGATCATCTTAAACAACTGGCCTGCAGTTACCTACACTCTCAGGAGATGTTCGGGTTAGGGGGTTGCTGTTGTGCCATTTCCACAAACAAAGTTATTTATTTATAGTCGTGCCTCCCTCTCATTCTACTGAATTGCTACTTTTCGAAGAAGTGAATGTCAGGCAGATTCAAGAGACTCACAGCAATTACATTTAACGACTACCTTTTGTAACCTGCAGAGCCCCAGCAGAGCATATTGATGCAGAAAACATAAGACGAACCCTGTCAAAGTAAAGCAACAGAATAGACTGTAACCTAAATATTTAAGGTTAAATTAAGACAAGAAATCACTCATTGTTTTTAAATGGCTGTTCTAAAGTCAGTGGCTTATTGGCTCTGGTAACCGCTGACAAAGCAACGCAAGTCACATGACTGACCAGTGGCATAGCTGCACATGCATCTATTTACAGAGGCACTGTCTGAAATTCTCCATTCAGCCAATGGAGCAGAGGAGAGACAGGTTTACAACTCCAGTGAATGAAAAGCTTTCCGACAAAGTGTCATGAATCCCTCCAGAACCAAATATGGACAGACGTCAGCAACAAACGACTGAAAGCATTTGTTTTTTTTAAACACACGCACTCTGGTGAAAGCCACGCGGATGCGATCAGCTCTGGGAGGACATACGAGGACAGACATGACCTGTCATGGCTGTCAGACAGGAAATACTCCCGACACCAAAAGACTGATGTTGGTAAGTTGAGGAGCGAACGTTAATAAGACCAGACACTTGATTCAGCAGTCAAATCGTGATCAAACTGTCTATTTCTCATCTGTAGAGAACAACAGCGTGGCACAACTTTTTGTTTGTTCGCCACCACTTCCCTTTAACACTTCTTTAACATTTCTGTGAACTGATGGACAGACTTTTTGTTTGTCATGCAAACTGTTTAAATAAAAAAATGTCAGATATTCAAACTAAAAAGATACTCATCTTTCCACACCAGACAGCTGAAGAAATGTTTCGTTTATGTTCTTGTGGATAAGTCAAGACTCCAAATCCATGTTATGTAAATATCCATATCTCTTCCATCCACAAGTTCATTAAGTTTGGACCGTGTCCCCTCTTCCATCTGAGGAAAGTGGAGTCTACACATTCATTAGGTGAATTTCCAGTCAGCAGAAGAAGATGAGCTCCAGCATTTATCAAGTTCACCTCACTCAGGTGTAAATATGAAGAGATATTCCTCTTATGGATCATGTTGAAGTCTTCTCGCTGGGTTAAACCGTGCAGATAAATCACAACTCCACGTCTCCACATACTATAGTGTAGCTCCATTAAAGTTAGAGCAACTAACTTCCACGACTTTGTCAGGAAAGCATCCTGTTTCCGCTCAGTGCCACTGAGGTATCAATCCCATTTTGTTGCTCATGTTGCAGGATTGTCTTTTTTTTTAAACAAGCAATCTCCATCACCTGCGTCCTCTTTGTCCTCTTTTAATCGCCCCAATATTTTAGTGGTGATTTGAGAAAAACAGGAACACATGAGGACAATCACAAAAATCCGAAATGCATCGCTGGCAGCATAATCCATAAAGTTCCAAACGAAGGTGAACATCTTTCCTCGGGATGACAAGTGTGCGGCACTCAGACAGAAAAGCAAATCCATTCACACCTGTTAGGTGGCCACGGAATCCTCTTTAAAGTTTGACTTAAAAAAAAACATGAGAGGAGTGAGAGTGTCAGTACAAACGGAGATGAAGAGGTTGATGGAGAGAACAGAGAGAGACAGACGAAGGACGTAGAGTTGAGGAGTCAAGCGTCCTGCGTCTCCCATCCAGGACGATGAATGGAGCGCCTGCCTCTCTGCCTCCTTTTATATTCTCTTCCCCTGCTGACTCGCTTTGGCTTTTACTCTGGCTTCAATGAGAGAGTGTGAGTGTGTGTGTGTGTGTGTGTGTGTGTGAGTGTGTGCACGCACATGGAGACCTCTTTCAGAGCAGCAGGAATATATTATAGACCAAACAAAAGAGGCCTGCTTATTGTTTATGAATTACCAGCCTTCCAAAGGCAACAAAGCCCCCTATTTTCATAGAAAACTCCATTTTCATTTCAGCTCCATTTGATTACCAGAGCGAAGAAAAAAGAAAGACCTCTCCGGTCGCACTGTCCCAGAGGGATTCATTCCTCCTTCTCTCGCTCAATCAACACGACTGAAAAGGTTTCTTTATTGCTTCCCTTTCAGGACTGACGTCAAATGGGCTTTTAGGAGCAGGCGGATGACAAAAAATTATTGCTTGGCTATTTTGTACAACAACAGGGCCGCTGGATGAGAGGAGTCCTGTGTTGTCTTTGTCATCTTTCTTTCCCTTTTCTTTTGCTCCTTTCTGCTATTGAAGAGAGGAAATTTGCAGGGGCTGGAAATTAATGGCAAGGCTTTTGAAGGGAAGAGAGAAAAGAGAGAGAAAGAGGAGGGAGACACAAAGCAACAAAACGAGTCAAATCTAAACTATCAGCAGCGACTGAATACAGTGAAGAGAAAGAAAAGAAAGATACTTTATGACTCGAGGAGAGAGTGTGTGCGTGTGTGTGTGTTGCAGTGACACCTGTTTGTTCCATGGCCTAAAACAATGCAACCCCAGTGACTCTTTCGTTTACAGTGAGGCTGTCGATAAACGTGTGTATGTGCATGTATAGGTGCGTGTTAAAATAATGCAGTTACAGGTCGGGAGGTTCAGTTTATTTCGACATCATCAGACTGAGTTGGACTGAGGTATAACCACTCATTTCAAAGAGACAGGATGGAAGAGCCATTCACTTCAGGGGGTGAAGTGCCCCATTCAATCCTATTAAACTTTTCACCTGCAGGTTCTCCGTTAGAGCCTCTGACTTCAAGAAATAGTGAATGTTGACGTTCTGGAGAAACAAAAAAACCCAATCAAGACAACACAGCATAAGAGCACATGTGAGTAGAGACACGCCTGAATCTCCTTCATCATCCAGATAATTCACCCATGATCATCCTGTGATTGTCACTCATGAGTCATGATCACTATTCAGGACAAGTGACCCATCTTGCTTCAAACAATGACGCTAACCTCTTTGATGATACCGCACCCAAAGAGAAGAAAAAAGAATTTCAGAGTTATCTTCATTTAATGTTTGAATATCTGCAACCTGCCCCTCTGGATGGATGAGGGAACCTATAGCCTGCAAATATATTCAAATTAGCGGACTGTACAATATCGTGAAGAACTATTTTTCTTAAAGATGAATAGTGTCAGCACACGCTGACTCTCGAAGATGCTCTTTCATCTTTTGCCTCGCCTCCTTTTTTTTTTTTTGTCCTCCTGGATGAATATTTGGCTCGAGACAAAAGGTGAAGCAATCAATTATGCCTCTCACAGGGCCCCCGGTGCTGCCGTGAAAAGCATTGACATTTGAGCTTTCCAGGCGACATCTGCAAAATTATATGCCTTCCATTGTGCGAGGCAGCCAGCCCCGTATCAAAGGCTGTAAAAGGCCTTGTCAATTCAGTCAGGACAACTCCACAAAGACGCCTTTCTCCTCTGTTGTTATGGGAATAATGCATTTCACTGGTGACCTGCCAAAACCTGTCTGCAATTTGGCCGTGTGATGTTATTGACTGCATTGATAACAGTCATCTACCATGGACACCATCAAACCGTTGTTAATGGGCTGTCAAAACATTGCAAACGTATACGGGGTGATCAAATTCAACAAAAAACTTTATCGAGGCTGTGCAGAGAAAACAGTAGGTGTCTCTCCTCCCATATACTGAAGTCGCTGTCTGCAGTGGCGAAGCAGGTAAAACAATATAGCTGATGTTATGACTCGCGCATCTGGTTTTTCATGTCAATCGCCTCCGTTCATCCAGCTGCTGCTCAAAACCTCTGTCTTCAGCCGGCCCTGCAGCTGCTCACAGCTGGACAAAAGGCTCCCACACTGACACATACACACCAACAATACTGAATATGCTGGTCAATAACAATAACACCCACCCAGCACTTACAACTACTATTTTTCATACGTACTGTACACAATAATCTGGAATGAGATCCCCTCTCCCCTCAGAAGGTCAAACACATAATGTCTCGTTCCTCATTGTGTACTACTGTTGCGTCTACGTATTTCGGTTTGGTTGTTTTTTGCGCTTGCATGACTGCATGTCTCTATTTTTGTAATGCGATTTATTTTTTATGCACTGCAGTAGCTGAAATGAAACTGTATATGTCTGTATCACTCTTGTCCTCACGTCGAGACACTTTGACAGTTGTTGGCCTTTCCCGCAAAATGAAACAAATACAGCAGAACACGGTTTCAATGCACGTGTCAAATACATGATTTACAAATTTGTTCTATATATCTGACCTGTGAAAACAGCCTGACCTACACTCCACTGTACTTGGATATTGAAGGCAGCTCCCTGACACAACCCACCCTAAATGTTTCCGAGCTCCAGCACAGTCGACAGCAGCCGACGACCAAACAAGCAGCAGGCGACAGGTGACTGAAAAGAGCAGCCGAGAGGGCAAAAGTGATGCAAATTCAAAGTGATGCAAAGCAGCACAGGGGAAGAGTTACTGTAAACACAGCAGGGAGCCATGGAGGAAGAGCAGAGACACACAGAGACACAGAGGAGGAATATTGGACTCACATTAGAAGACGAAGCCCTCTCTCCTTCCTCTCATGAAGATGAAGGGTTTGTCATATTTCATGTCCAGCTGACATTTTGTTTGTTGTTTGTTGACAGAAGTCCTTGGCTCCGCCCTCGAACTGTCTTTCAAAAGATTACAAAAAGCTCCTTAGTTGACAGCATTGACTCTGTAAAACTTAATTACGGTTTCAATGTACCTGTATTTTCTTGTGTTTGTTGACTTCGCCTCTTGTTTATCGTGTTGTACGTGTCCGCAGCGTCTCTCGTCGTTCGGATAACTTCTAATCAAGAGACGCGAAGTTTCACCTGGTGTCGTTCGGGGGACTCCGGTAAAGTGTGCAATACCGCTGTTTGCCCACACACACACAGGGGCGCTGTTTCGCCTCTTTCAGGACAGGAGGAGGAAATGGCCACAAAAAATACAGAGGTGTCTGTTAATAAACAAAGAAACGATATTAAAACAAAGTCATTCCTACATTTTTTTCAATAAAGTTGTATCATATTCTATTTAAGTGATTTAATACATTATCTGGGCTGCATTGGTCAACTCCGGACATTTGAGTCCTTGTAAAGAATGATATGATGTCGTGTTATAATGGTAGAGGCTTGTTACTACGATAATACAGGGAAATATAATTAGTAAATAATGAACATAATAGGTAATGTATGAGGCAAGACTTTTCATAAATGCTTGTACAGTATATCTGTTTTGAATTTTACCTGCACCGAGATACTGTATAGATTATGAGTCCCAACAGTTTGATTCAACATTTTATTCAGACAGACAAATGGGTGAAATAAATAGAGGGGGTTATGATTTTGGTCACAGTATCAAATGTAATCATTTGAACACGCAAAACCTTTACAGCAGTTAAATACATAATTTAAAGTCAATGATTGGCATATTGTATTACACAGCTTACATTGCTGTAGTTTCATTATCAGTAAAATTAATTTAGCAGGTCTTTCAGCTGCTGAAAATTTTGTGAACGAATCACCTTCAGTGTGATCCTCCATCAAGGTCAGGTAGAAAAAAAAGTCTTACAAATCAAAACCAGCAGTTAAGAGTAAAAACACAATCACATATATAAAAATAAGAAGTCATTCTACGGTAAGTTTCTTGTCAACATTGTAAAAATCATTTAAAAAAACAAAACGTTACATCTCCAGAGTTGTATTGCTTGGACTTTGGTCTTGAAACAGAAAACGCAACGAGCCGACTCTCTTAAACTTTAGTCACTTAAGTTTCGTGATCTACAGTTTGCCAGTGTTCCAACAAAGGGGTTTAAGGTCTGAATACTTTTACTTTTTCATCATAAAAGCTTCAAAAAACATATTCAAAGTGATATTTGGCAGGAATATAAAACATACTGCTGGTAAAAAAAAAAAAGAAGGTCCTGCCTCGTTTTTCTACATTAACGGAAAACAGGCAACACTGATGCATTTGTCACTCACATGTATTTTACCGCAGCTTTGGGCAGATGCATTAAAGTGATCCAGTCCCTTTTTCTCTCTCTGCCTCAAATTTCTGATGTTTTTGGTTACAAGCTCAGCACTGGTCAACTTTTCATTTGGTTTCTTGTCGTGGTGAACTCGGCTCGTAGTTAATTTGGCTCAAACAAGTTTTTCACTTACTGAAATGGAGCGTGAGAGGGAGCTGAAAGCTGAAACTCCCTGACGGTTCATTCCTGAGCAAACCTCCCTCCAGCTTCCCTTTGACAATGAAGACATGTTGTTTTTGATTTAAAAAGCTCACACAAGTTCATCTTCTATTCAATTAATTACATGAATTCAAATCACAAGGAGAATTTTCATCTCATCCTGTAAAACATGAGGCGACTTATAAGTGCTGGTAATTTCAGATTAAGTTTAAAATGTGTTTTATAAAACAAAAAAGACAGCTTTATAGTTTGTTAATAACGTCAAAACTTATAACTTTAAAAAGCATATTTGTAACTGATTGTTTAACATTTGAAATGGAGACAAAATTGCTGCTTATCAAAAAATGTCTGTTTTAAGTTTCGATGGGGGAATTTTATTCACGTACTCCTCTGATATCTTCTTGAAATATACAGACCCAAGTATCCTTATTTTGCACCAGGATAATCCATCGAAACACTGTCCTGGCAACGGCGAAATTATATATATAATGCAGATTCACACAAGGAGGAGTGAAATAAATACAAAGCAAATGAGACAATTGGGTTCTTTTTGTCGGTGCTCCAAAAGGCTGACGGAAAGAGAGACGGAGCTCAACGGGAAGTGATGTCATCATGCCTACCAGCCAATTTGGCTTCACAGCTTGACAGTCAGACGGGACGGCTTTGCTGATGGCTGGCAGGCAGTTTCTCCTGGTCCAGAGTTCGGTACGCAGGTAAATGTGAAGGTTTAAGTAAGTGATGAAGACGTGTTGGCAGATTCGGTCCGCACAGGTCCAACAACATTTTTTTTTTAAGGTCTAGATGTTGTTCATGATGTTTGGATCCATATTGATCTCAGAGGTTCGTCTCATCCCAGGTTGGGTCGTCCATGCTCTTTAGAACCCTCCTGATGACCCTCTCCAGCTCTTTCCTCGCTCGCTGCTCCTCCTCCAGCGTCCTCTTCATTCTCTTGTTGTCCTGGAGGAAGACAGGAAGTGAGTTAAAGGAAGAGGGGGGCCGAGCAGAGTGGAAAGATAAGAGGAAAAGGGAAAAACAAGTAGGATGAGAGCTTGAGTAGTAAAAGTCAGTGTGGCTAAACAAAGACAAGAAGATCCAACAGGGAAAAAGAGAACTTCGAAATTTTGCTTTCCCACTTGATCCAAAAACACACTTCAATGACTATTAATTAATTAATGCCAACTTCCTGGGGAGCTCTAGAATCTCCTCCTCACAGGTTTGACGTGAGCAGGAAACTGGGGATAATGAGAAGTTCAGGTTAGTAACAAACTAAACTGCGGACTCACCTGTTTGAGTTCCTGGACTTCATCCTTGAGGCTGTACACAGTGTCCACCAAACTCCTGCAGGGACAGAACAGCTCTGCTTTAGTCCACTTTATCTCATGGCAACATCAAATCTTTAATTTCATCTTTAATATTTCTACTTACTGTCTTAGGTATCCACCATTTGATACATTTGTATTCATATATCTGTTGTATTTTTTTCATCTCTCACCTCTCCTCCACCACAGTTTGTCCGTTGCTCTTGGTTTCCTCCACGATGATCTTCTCCTCCTCTGGGAACAACATGTGAACGTCCTTCCTGCTGGAGCCTGATTGGGCAATGTGCAAAAAAACATGAACATTTGCACATGTCATGTGCACAAAAATACTCTATCATTCCAAGTGATGAACACAGAATTAAAGGAGGGTGAGTTTACAGAAGGGGCGTGGATACTGATCGTGAAGCTGTTGAAGGGAAGGCACACAAAGACAGCTACGATAGAGAGAAACACACAGCAGGTAAAAGGTTCGGGCTTGTATATAGATATACACATATTAACATCTATCTCTAGTTGCTGGTTCACCGATGTGTCTTACGAGAAAACGAGGCAGTCCTAAAACTCTGGGCTGTCCAGATACTGTCATAATCCGAGTCCTCTGATTGGTCAGAAAATGGCAGGTTGCCGGGGAAACTGGCAACGGTGAGGCTGGTGTCAGCGAGCACATGGTTGTGCATGAGGTCAGTCCCTTGCCAAGCTGTGCCATAAAGTCACCAGCAGCAGATGAGAGTTCCAAACCAAATTGAGTGTTGGGGATGAGATGGGTGGAAATATAAACCATAGTGTATAAAGGGTATAAACCATAGTGGATAAAGGGTGGGGGTTTGGAACAAAACATATTAAAACCATACCAAATAAATATGGGATTAAAAGCAGAAATTAAAAGAAAATAGCATAGTCGAATAAATAAAAAAAAAAAAATAAATAATAAAAAAAATATATATATATATATATTAAAGTAAAAAAAAGGAGGACACCATTTGGGAAAAAAAGAATGATAGAACCAAACAAGACCATGAGGACGAAGCAGCCAATTAAAAAATAATGGAGTTTGAGGAAAGCAGAGGAATGAAGGGAGGACATAAAAAGAGAAGAGAGAGAGAAACACTGTTAGAGCTGAAAGCAGAGAACAAACGGTGTTAGCAGTGACACACAGTAGCTGTCAGTGTGTGAGAATGTGTGTCCATGATCATGTGCTCACGGTGTGTTCACATGTAAATGTGCTGATGCACGGTGTGTGTGTGTGTGTGTGTGTGTGTGTGTGTGTGTGTGTGTGTGTGTGTGTGTGTGTGTGTGTGTGTGTATGTGTGTGTGTGTATGTGTCTGTGTGTGTGTGTGTGTGAACTCACTGGAGTTGAGAGTCTGTCGTGTCTTGGCGCTGGTGCAGTAGGCCTCAATCACTTTCAGTATCTGAGCGTCCTCCTCTAGAGCTGCGGTACCTGAGAGACGAGGACGAGGACATGATCTCAGCGGTACGGGAATAACAAATCTACATGGCGCCTCAGTGGACGGCTGTGAAGTGTAGAAGTTTCAGTGTATCACCATGAATAATGGTCAACTATTTAAAGGCAATTGATTTATTTCATACTTACTCTTTCTGACAGTAAAGTCTTCTTCTGAAGGTTTCCTCTCGGGCTTCCTCTTAGGGAGCAGCTTCTTCATGTTCTTGGGACTTTTACTCATATCCTAAAACAAAGGGATTCAAATATTAACAGTTGGAATTCAAATCTAACAGGACTTGGTCGCGTTCCTAGACATTTAAAATGAATCTTGTGTCATCGTTACTCATTTTAGTGTCATTAGACTCCACCTCCTTGTAGCAGAGAGCAGCGGAGGGCCGAAGTGGAGGCGCAGGGCGGAGGCAGCTCAGGCTCCAGGGTTTGGGGGTACTCGGTGGCTCCAGGGGCCCCCACATTGGGCTGCCGCTGTGTGCCGTCCCATAAGAGGAGGGATGGGGAAGGGTGTGGTAGGTGTGTCCGCTGCTCACGCCACGTGACTCAGAGTGTCTGGTAGGAGTGACCGGGTGGGAGGGCAACTGGAGGGAGGCAGGGAGGACAGGTCAAAGACAGGAGCAGGTGGGTAGAGTAGCGGGTGAGGATCGAGTGGCTAACGAAACGCGAAGGCTTACTGTGTGACAGACAGACTGATGCTTGTGTGTTTGCACGGCCGAAGTGTGTGTGTGTTTGGTGAGGAGGTCTAGCCATTCCTGTAGATCGTTCTGATTGTTACACGCCACCTGTATCCGCTCACACTGAGCACCTGCGCAAGAAAACACACACATACACACATGCACACGCACACACCCACACCCACACACACACACACACAGCCAAAAGTGTTAATGCACAGACAAGACAGTCACTGCTACACAACATACAATGAGCTTGTGGCTTCCTACATTTCCCATTATTCATTTGAACAGCGCACAAAGGGTATTTTTATTAAAGCTGCAGAAAACATTGTAAAGAAAAGAAAATTAATGTTGTTTTTATAATTATTATTTTCCAAAGTTTCTAGCTATGAGTGATACAAATGAATAATACAAATATATTTATTCCAATGTTCAGATTTTCTTCACATTTGTTATATAATGTGATAATAGTTGAATAGTTTGATCTTCTGTTTTTCAAAAGAAATCATCTGACCAGTTTTATAAAGCAGAACAGGTATTTTTTTTACAGGAAACAGGAAGAGAATTTGGCCATAATTTGATCTGATATCCTGTTTTCAACTCTTCAACAGAAAGCTGCCGGTGAAATCCAATTCAACTTGGAACCTGCATGTATCCGATGAAGAGGAACTAAATATCTATATATCACTAAATATCAAAAATGTCTGTGGGATAAATGAGAGGGAGAGGGCTGACCAGATATCTCAAAAGCGTTCCTCATGGTTTCTCCATCCTCTATTCTGGAGATGAGCATCCCTGAAAGTGGCATCCTCCCCTACAGAGATACACAGAGGTTTGTCAGTGGGCCACAGTTTTTAATCAAATTGAGGGGAAATCATTTAAATATCATCTCATGTAAAACATACCTGATAGATGAATCCACTCATTCTCAGGCTGGCAGATAGCATGAGCAGTGTGTGAGGGAAGAGGACGAGGTAGCGTTCATTTGACTCCTGAAAGACAAAGTAACTTTTTAAATACTTGTCTTGTTTGTTAACGTCTGAATGCAATAAAGTTTTTTTCATTGGCTCTCAAAAGCAATTTAGGGGCATTTCTGCACAAAAAACAAACATCAAAATAAAACCAGTCAAATAAAAACAGCAGGTGAAAACACTACAGTAGCCTGAGGTAAAGTAATGAAACAAAAACCAGCTTGGGATGATTTTTTTCTTGATTTTTTTGATAGAAATGGTCTCAGAGTTTGAGTTGTTCAGGTTTTCTGATGGGTACCTGACAGTCCTGCGTGTGGACCGTGGCCTGGGACATGTGCTGGACAGGACCGAGGGTTCTGATGTCATCCCCCTCCCAGTTTCTGATTGGCTCTGTTAAAATCTGCAACTCCAGGTCCTTCTTCTTCCTCACCTCCAGACACTGGGCCTGAAGAGACACACACTCGTATCTTTCTCTCTCTCCATCTCACTGTAAATAATATAAAAGTATGTGTGTGCCGTGTGTGTGTCTTACTGCAAGGCTTTTGAAGGACGCCATGGAAGCAAGTAGATCAGCTCTGTCAGGGTGTTGGTCCTGAGGCAAAGACCAAAAAAAAGATTTAAAAAAGACAAAACATGGAAACCGATTGGACTGGATATTTTTTTGCATTCACACATGGAGATTCAGATCATTGTCATTGTAATGTTACTTATAATAATCTTTACGTGTAAAGGGAAAAACAAAAAGCACACTTAATGGTTCATCTAAATAAGAAGACATTCAGACGGACAGACAGATTTACCTCCATGTGTCTGTCCAGTTCTTTCAGCAGTGTTGGGTATCTCTCCAGTCTGGTGAAGGGTTTACTAAGACTGGTGGTCAGAGTCAGGATCCCTGGAGTGGATGCCCCCTTTGACTCCATGTACTCCCCGAGCACCTCACTGTGACACACACCCACACAAGATATTTTCACTTAGTTTCCTTTACTTCCAGCAGAAAGCCCACTGTAGTCTTGCTGTTTACACACGTGCACGCACAGTGTCTGGCGTTACCTGTGTTGTGTGAGCACGTTGACGGCTGACGGATGGTTGGAGCAGTAGGCCACATAGATGATCTTTATTTGGGGCATCAGACTCAAGAAGAACCCCCCGATCTTCTGCTGGTTCTCTGGGAGTCTACACACAAATGACAGGGCGATATTAGTCCCTAAACTGCTCCTGCTGGCATTTAATCCAACATACTGGACACAAACAGTTGCAAAAAAGCTAGATTTAACGCCATCATGGTTTAGTAGCTGATAATATAAACAAATAAACCAATATCAGGTCCATTGCTGTGTTTATTAATCAGCTTTTCAGAACTTGAACTGAATGTGGCTGATCTCTGACTGTGTTACTTCAGTCTACCACTAGATGTCTCTGTTACTACACTGACTGTGAACAAATGCTGGTTGCAGCTTCAATGTCGAACAACGGACAATAGGTAAAATCTATTTAAGGGAGTTATTTTTAGCAAAAGAAAAACAAAAAAAGAGGGATACACTGACTTTGTGTGCTCCTCTAAAGACTGGACCAACATCTGCTGGAAGGTGGAGATCTCTTCCAGATTTCCTTGAATATGACTGATGTCCACGGCGCTCAGTCTGCAACACAGAAGGAGGGAGAAGAGAGGAAGAGAGAGGAGGGCCATCATTCTCTGGGTCAATGTGACTAATTAGTATATACACAGGTTTCAATTTACTTCAATCTTCTATGAATAAAACAGTGATCAGTATATGGGGCCAGAAAAGATTAATATCAAAAGAAATCCCTTATAGAAGTGCAGCATTGATAAGTGCTACAAGAAAGTCAAAAAGGAGCTTCTACTGTAGATTAGATTCTGATGATAAAAGGATGGTTTAAATTTATCATGAAGCATATTGAAGTAACCCACGACTCTGCTGAATAAAATAATAAAAAAGTGTAAAAATAACTGGACCTGTCTGTGGGGTGAAGTGAGCGCATGTAAGAGCCCAGCAGACTCTGCAGCTCTCTGGAATATTCACTCTCTGCTTCCAGGATGTTCTGTAGGACCTGAAACACACACACACACACACACACACACACACACACAAATTGGCTGGTGGTTACAGTTGTTCTTTTCTGTTTTGGCTGTTTAATGTCAATGTGAAATGAAAGTCTTTGGTTTTTGGACTATTGTTCAGGTCATCCAGGAACAAGGTTTCTGCTAATGAATTATGGTATTTTAGACGAGTAACATTTGTTGCTGATGCTGCTGCAACTGAAGCAATGAAATAAAGGCATTGACAAACATTGGCCCTTCACAGACGACACACACACACACACACACACACACAAACACACACAAAGAAAAAGCTTCTATCCTCTTCTGATCCAAGCTCTGAAAGGGTCTTTAGAAGAAGGACAAAAACTTCTATATTTATAACTTTTTTCCCCTGCTTTTTCATTCCTGTCAGGGAACGACACTGACTCAAGGCAAGGCCTCCGCTGTGTATCTGAGTGTTTCTGTGTGGATGAGAGACATTCCAACCAAAGATGGACTATCTAGGGAGACTGTGCAGCTTGTTACATTATTAAAACACACACACACACACACACACACACACACACACTCCAGCAGGGAGACAACCCTGGGGCAAGGCTGCCCCAGAAACCACTGAAATGGAAGCAATAACCTACTTTACATCTGCTGCGCTCACACACACACACACACACACACACACACATACAGATGACTCATGCAGGGGTGCCATGCAGCCTCCACAAATCATCGCATGCTTATACACACACACAGACAAAGCTACACGATCATTAATTGGACAATGGGGATGAAAAATTATTGATTGTGAAAGCAGAGGCACAGATGGAAAACATGTGTTACCTTGTCTGACTCTAGCAGAGACTGAGATTACTTATTTAATTTGTGGGCAATGGCATCTTCAAAAAAAATCACAATTTCCCATCTCATTTCAAAAACCGTTGCAACAAAATGCCAATGTTCTAATCCTCAACTGTTCTGAAAACAGTAGATGTTTTCCCCTACTAAAACATTTGGTAATCAATAAGATTAAGCACAATTTTAACACACACACGCACACACACACACACACGTGCAGTCACAGTCTCTTAAGAGTGATGACGCTCACCACGTTGTAGTAGGTCTTACTGATGATAGTGGTGTCAAAACCTTTGGGTGGACTTTTTAGAGTCCCAGACTTTGGCTTGTCTGGTGTCTTATCTGAAAACAGAGAAACATGGACAGTTTAACGGAGACATACGTATTATGCTCTTTTTGGTTTTCCCCTTCTAGTGACTGACTCTTAAAAATGGCCAGGTGGCTGCACTGGAATCAAGAGAAATGAAACAGTAAACTGTGATGATGGAACTTGTTTTCTGTTGCAAGCTGTAAGTCAGGAAGTGCTCTTCTATATGGCAGCTCAGGAACTTCCTGTCATTGTGCGCCTGTGGAGCTTCCTTCCCTTTTTCATGCCTTCGCTCCTCAGAAAGCAAAACGACTAACCGACACAATCCGGCCGGCTCAGGGCTGCGGCTCTTACAAACACAGTGGTGTGCAGGGGTTAAACGTTTGAGGCAGAATATCCGGAGATTGATGGGATTAAGTCTCTGAATTTAAGGATTTAATATTTTTCAATCATTTGCAAGATTATGGGACAGGGCACTTAAAGGTGTGATCCATCTATAATGAACCAAAAATGCAGAGGTTTCAAGTATAAATTGGCCGGTCTACTTTATTAAGTAGGGAGTAGAACTGGAGTAGCCATAAACCATCAACTGTGACCGAGACACTCCCCACTGCTCTGAAAAAAATGACTGGGGACATTAATTAATGCATAATAAGAGCGTCACCCACCGCTTCCTTTCAGCTCCCGCACATAGTTACTGGGGAACCAACCAGTCTTGCCGTTGAGCGAGCCTTCCCACCAGCCCCCGTCCTCCTGCTTGCTCACACTGATGATGTCACCCTTGCAGAAGGACAGCTCGTCCTCATTGGTCTGCTGGAAGGGAAAGCGCGCCTTGACAAGCAAGTGGCCACACCCGCTGCCCTCCGACATGTCCTAGGGAAGGTGGAGGACAGCAACGGCAGAGGTGAGGTGAATCTGTGCATCACGTACTGGCTGCGTGTATGAGAACATTTACA
This sequence comes from Scophthalmus maximus, assembly GCF_022379125.1. Taxonomy (NCBI): domain Eukaryota; kingdom Metazoa; phylum Chordata; class Actinopteri; order Pleuronectiformes; family Scophthalmidae; genus Scophthalmus; species Scophthalmus maximus. The sequence goes on along the minus strand of NC_061515.1, from coordinate 26,614,173 downwards.
GGTTACTTATTTATGAGTCAAGTTCAGAGAGGAATCTTCTTGGGCTTCAGCGGTAGAGTTATATCCGTAACCCCGGTCGGTGTTCGTTTTCTATCATTACTTATGAGTTATGTTAGTGTCATTGTCATGGCAACTCACCAGGCTGCGGTACTGAGGCAGCAGCAGTTTAGGGGAGCGACTCTGAGTGTTCAGAGAATCGAAGGACTTGATCCTGGATGCCGAGGAGTGCGACACACACACACTGTCGCCAGAAACACCAAAATCTGCAATCACACAACATTTAATTTGTTTGAACTACCGAAAGTCTTCAGACACCACTTTTGAACTACTTCTGATAATAATATTAAAAATATACATTTATGGAGCACTTACAATAAATAATAAATAAAGCAAATACAATAATCTTGCCTTCAGTGGCTTTGTTCAGGGCCACCAAGCAGTTCAGCACCTTGGAGAAGTTCAGTCCCTGCAGGAGGTCACTGACCTCAAACGGCTGAAGGAGAGGAAACCAAGTGACGAAAATGAAAAATACTTTGAGAACAGCAATAAGAAAAAATGGTTCAGGGTTTGAGGCAGGAGAGGAAAACACGTTCATTATAAATTGATGGAGCACGACATCGGCAAGGACACAAAGCATCCGTGCTTGTTTCTCACGCAGGGGATGTTGTGGTAAACAAAATATTATATATATATAAATATATATATATATATATATTCATGTTTATTTTTATTTATATATTTATATTACAAAGCCGTACGTCAGCCTTAAAAAATGAAGAAACCCTGAGTTTAGTGGGGGTTTACGTCGCTGCTCCAACTGCAGTCTGGAGCAGGATTACTAAAAGTCTGAGCTCCCCCTTGTAATCTCCCCATCTCACACACACACACACAAACACACACACACACACACACACACACATAGACACACACACACATACACACACAAACAGAGAGGCATGATCAAAATGCCTCTGAAGCCCCTAATCTTGTGTGTACCACACACGCTGACTTCAACATTCCCAAAGCGTGAAGGTGGAGCGATCTGGGAGGTTAAAGTCAAAGTTGAAATATTTGGATTACGGTACTTCTGTTTTAATTTACAGTTAAAACTATCTCATGTTCACAACCGGCAACAACTGTCCTTAACGTCCCTTTCTTCACATGAACGTCTCAAAACTACAGTGGTCCAAAAGAAAATCAACTGGGTCTGATACACACATGCTGATTACTTGGCAAAGCAGTGTGAACCAATCAGAAAACACACACTTTCACCCCTCGCTCGGGCATTTGGCCAACGCACAGTCCGACGAAGATTTCTATCCTGTTTCTTCCACATTCTGGGGCCCAATAACTGATCAATGCATTTGATTAATACTTAAATCAGACACTAAGAATGAATGAAAGCCCTTCTGCAGCACAAAGATCGTATAACTTATTATTGAAGAAGAATGCATACGACAATGAAATACAAGGTATTTGATAATTGATCTCTGAAAGAATTCAACGGGTTTCGCATGATGTATTTATTAACTATCACTAAGTGAACAATCACCCCAACAATTCCTAATGAGACATGTCTGCTCATAAAGATTATTTGTTAGTGTCTTCTTAAAGATTCATAACAACAACAGATTTGACTTGATAAAAATAATGGTAATGTATACCAAAAACATTCATCACCTGCAGCTATGATAACAGGGAGCACTTGATTTAACTATGCAGAGAAGGCACACTAAATGCACAGGATCAATATCTCATCCGATTAGGTTTAATTAACAGCAGAAGCCAAAATTTTGTTGTGTGGCGATTGTTGTCTGATTGATTGTGCAGCTCATCCACACTGTGACCGCTCCACTCTGTAACCCCCCCTCCAGTCTGGCTCGGCCTCGGCTCGTCTGTTGATTGTCTGGGAGAATTACTATGCTGATGTCAGTCAGGCTGCTGGTTAATGGAGGCCCTGGCTTCCAGCAACATGGCTGACATGCCTCCAATCAACCTGATTGGAAAAATCCACTGGCTGCCAAGCGCGTTGCATTACATCAGCCCACCCTCCTCCTCCTCCTCCTCTTCCTCCCCCTCCATTTCATCTCACACTCTTGCCATTGCTCCTTTACCGTGGATTCAAGTTTATCTTTTATATAAATCCTATTCTCCTTGTCAAAGCAATTCTTAAAGACTGAAGCCAAACCTTGTTAAAAGGTCTGAAGCCTGAGACATCTGTGTTACATAATCAGATTTTTATTCGTGATGACTCCTATGGAAAAATCAATAGTGTGAGTGTGAGCGTGTGTGTGTCTCTTCACACCCACTGTTGGGCAGGACATAAATTGGCTCGGTCCACTGTTGTGCAAACACGCACACACCTTAATATGTCCTTATGAACTCTGTTAACAGTACAGATATGTTTTTCGGTAAACACGCCACCAGCCTTTAATTTTTTTATATTGATTCCTACTTTGCAAACTTTATGTGTGACCAAATTTGATTCTCAAACTTTACATCTGTATCGTCACCAATGACAACAACAACAACAGCCATCACCATGTGCTAATATTCACGCTGTGAAATCAGAAAATGACGTCTCATCTGAATCATTTAACAGACCCCCGCAGACAAACGCTGCATTATTGATCGGTCGCACATGAACGTGTACGTGTATCATATCTCTCATTTCAGAGGGACATCACACCGACTGACTGGACCTTCAATATCAAGACCGCACCGACCCAAAGTTATTGATCTGTCCTCAAACTGTGTGCACATGTATCTCAGCCTCTTGTTTCCATAACTACAGAGGAACCATAAGCAACAACACATTTATCACATCAGGTTTAAAAAAAAAAGAAGCAAAAACGTATTTTTCAACCAACAGCTGAGAAGTGCAGACTGGAAGATTTACTCTGTTCCTGTTACTGCTGTGCCTCCATTTTGGCTCAGTGTTCATACACAGTGGAATGATGCTTATATCGCCTATGTTATATAATTATTCTTTAATAAAGTAAATAGTGCCCTTTTCTGTCAAGCATAACTTATAGAGGCTTTAACTAATGGCTTTTTTTAATGAATATCAAATCATTTAGTGGTGATCACTTTTGGGTTGCCAGGTTCTGAAACAGCGCTGAACCTTTACCTGGACCACAGGTAACTAATTAGCATTAGCAGCAGCAGACTTGGGCGAATAAAAAAGTCATTTATAAATGTACTTATTAACATTACTAATGATTATATTACAGTATAGTACAAAACTTCTGAAATAATATTTCAAAACCTGGCAATTTATAAAGACTTTATTGAGGGTTATTTATTGAAAGGTGGCACCAGTAAACAGACGTTTCACTGATGAGACGAATTAAAACAACGCGATATTTGTAATGAGCATATGGCTCATTAGCGCCATGTTGACTCGTACATGTGACAGTGGCAGGTGGCTCGTGAGTAACGGCCCATCGGTATAAACATGATGAAGACGTCAGTGAAATACAGGAAGAAACACAAGTTGTAAAATGTGTATTGAACGATAAACGGGTTCGTGAACGTGTCGGGGAACGCCTGCTTCCTGGGCTCCGTGTTGCGTTCGAGTGCTTTAATTACGACACGTTGAAGAAGGTGTTGAACTCACCTCCACACCGAAAGACCCGCAGCCTTTAATGAACTCGGCGATGTTCCTCTGAGACTCGCCGTCGCTCCTCGGTTCCTGGAAAAACTTGCACACACCAGAAGTGGCTGAGTTAGAGTCCTAATAATAATAACGCACCGACGGAGGTGTTTTCTACACGGAAACAAATCTTATTCCAGGCGTTGCTGTTGCACTTGCCACTTGCTGCTTTTCAGCATCAAGCTAGCTAGAGTACGGAGTGTAACTTCCGGTTCGAACTTTAAAATTAAAACAAATGAAGAGACCTTTTTTTCATACGTTGTTCGTTTTAAAAATTGACTTTGAGTACGAAAACACAATTTGACGTCCTTTCATTGCCGTTAGTAGACTCCTAGCTGGCATATAGACTATTAAGCTGTGACACAGCTATTCTCAGAGGAGTTAAATAAATAGCACTGTTTCTTGCTTTTATTTTGAAAGAAACACTGCCTCACTCTGTGATTGACTTGCAGCTAACTGGGGCCAACTTCTCGCAGAAGATCTACAATCTCCCGGGGAAGTTGGATAAGCCATAGGAGGATGTGACGTTGACGGGTTCATGGTCCAGTGTGTGTGTGTGTGTGTGTGTGTGTGTGTGTGTGTGTGTGTGTGTGTGTGTGTGTGTGACTCAAATTATTGGCATATAAAAAAGCAAGTAACAGTTGATTATATTTGCCCTAGAGAACTGTCTTTTACCTTTATAGAAATAAAAACAAATTGAATACAATAACAGAACAGAAAGAAAGGAACATAAAAGAAAAACAAAGGGCAAAGCAATGGTGAGGATGAACTGTAAACTGCTGTACTGTACAGTAAAACAAAAGCAATATTACAACAGAATTGTGTCTAAAATGTGGTGAAAAACTACAAATCGAATACTATTTTCCTGATAAATAATGTATGGTGATTGTGGTGTTTAAATAGTCTGTAGGATGGTTTCTCTGGAGCTCTCAATTCATTTGGCTAATTTGCCCTAATTGGGGTTATTTTGATCCAGTCAATTTTGATCTACTATTGTTTTTCATAGCGCAGTGCATATACGAGCCTATATGTTGAGTCCTACAGTAGGTTTTAATAAATACCCCCCCCCCCCCCTCCACAGTCTTCTCGCTCTCCATCCACTTACCTTGTCCACCGTCCCGGGTCGGAGTCGCTCCACGAGCCTGCACAGCACCGCTCCGTCCTGCAGGGACAGCTGGAGGAAAGCCTCCGGATCCGAGATGCTCTTCTTGGGAGAGTCCAGGACCCCCAGCGTGATGAGCCACGTTACCGTTTGTTCCGCCGAATTCATGGCTGGGTCATAAAGCAGCGGCGGCGGCGGCAGCAGCAGCAGCAGCAGCAGCACCCCTCCGTGAGTCTGCTCTATCCTACTTGTGCTGCGTCCAATATGAGACAGGATGGGTCAGCCCCGCCTGCCGTGGACATTACAGTCACAACACAGTTATTCTGAGATAGAAAATAAAAGAACACACACACAGAGGGAGGAGGAAATGAGAAATAAAGCTGGTTCCTTCCTTTGAACGATGTATTGTCCCGTCCTGCTCTCTCTCTCTCTCTCTCTCTCTCTCTCTCTCTCTCGGCGGATGTTGGCATCATCACCTTCGCTCGTGCACGAAGTAGCAGCTGCACCAGGGTCAACGCAACCACTGCAGAACACGACTTCCTTTTACAACTTTCAAAATAAAGGCCTGCACCTGACGCGCGTGTTGCAAGCGCTTGCCCACGATGAAAATGAAAATTCGCAAAAAGTTCAGCTTATTTGGTGTATGTATAATATTACTTTGGTAACCGTTCAAATTGCTTGAAGCTTTCTTATTGTTGTGTAAAGCACTTCTAGCTGCGTTTTTGTTAATTTCGTATTAGTTCTTTACGTAGTGTCTATTACCGTTCTTCACATAATAGGTCTATTATCATCATATAACATTCAAAATATAACATTCTTTCAAAGCACTCGTCAGGAAAACAGATTTTGCCATTGTTGTTTGGAAATGACAGTAAAGATAAAAAGAGAATTTCTTATTCATTCAGTAGGAAGTCTCACAGAGGATACTATTTTACCAGTATTAGACTAATATATTAGAAATATTCAAACTTTAACTTTAAACGAGACAACACAACTGCTATTTAAAGACTAATCTTTCTAGTTGTTTTGTTTTTATTCGTCCTGTCATTGAATTACAAATTTTTCTTTGAAGGCACAACAGTTACTTCCGTTTTAACTGTCATTATCTTCGAATATTTGACGGCAGCACATCACAGGACCGTCCCATGGATGATTAACAGGCTAATCCAAAAAATAACAAATAAAAAAAAACTGCGGAATTATTTGACTAAATTTACCTTCAATTACTGGCTATTAGTTGTATTGCTTTCACAAAAAGTTACTGCCTGTATGTTTACAGTTAATTATTGTGACGGCTGTAACCACACACTGGTCATACTGGATTACTGTAATTTAGCAGTATTTCCCTGTATAATTACTGTATTTACAAGTAACATCACATTTTATATCCATCAGGTTGTTGTGATTTAATTTAATTTAATTTGAGAGCAGGATATTCACAATACTACATAATTTATTAAAGACACAATGATCAGTACAGACATGAGGTGGGTAAAAATGAGAGGAGGAAGATTTTGTTGGAGTTAGGGTCAGGGGTGTTAGGGAGGTCAGGGATAGGCACCTGGGTTAGGGGTTAAATCAGGACGTCCGAGGCTCAACTACCAACCGTTGCGCCTGTTTTAAGAGAAACAGAGAGGAACAGGGTCAGAAGAACAATAGGTTCATGGTAAAGCATAAAACATTGCCTCCCTCATTAAAACTTTTCCATATAATGGATTAACAAACAAATACTTGTTCCCGTACCTGACGAGTTGTAGCTTAATGCCACGTTTCACCTTGGTGACGGGTGTGGACGGGCCCGGAAAGAGGTCGCACAGCTCATCAGTGGACTGAGAGAGGAGGAACAGGCAGTGAGGTGAGTCCCAACATGTGGATATCTTCCGCTCTGAGTCAGACTTTTGTTTTTTTCCTAAGTGCAATGAGAATTTTAGTAGGACACCTCCAAGGATGTCGGAGCCTACCAGGTCAGATGTCAAGGGTTTGGCGGGCCTGTCCGGCACGGGACTGCAAGGTCTCTTCATGGCTGGTGGGCTCGCACTGGAAGACGACGCACTCTTACAGGGCGAGGCGCTGGCGGGGGACTTCTCTGGACTGGGAGTTGCTTCATCAGAACATTTAGACTTCTTTGCAGGAGTTTCTTCCGAGGGAGGACTAGGTCCCCCTATGGCCTGTGGAAGCTTGACTTTGTTGACGTGGGATGGAGCCGGTGTAGACGCCTGCACAGGCGAGCCTTCTTTCACAGGCACCAGCTCCTGTATGAGAACGAGACATTCGCAGCAATGGCTTGATATAAGAGTTTCAAATCTACTAAAATAAGCTTTTGTCATCAACAAGGCACAGAGGGGTTTGGCAAACCTTGTCCGCTCTCATCCTCTTGATTGGATGTTCATTCTGGAGCCCGGCTTTCCTCTTGGTGCCTTGCTTCACAGGAGTCTGTGGCACCGTGGCCAATGTTTGTGGGCTCACTGAAGGCTTCGGCTCGTGGGAAATGCCTTCGCCACGTCCAGGTGACCCCCTGCACAGACTGTCCCTGGTGACACACGTTGCCGACAGGCTCATCCCCTCTTTATAAAGTTGACCTTTTTCCGCCAGGCTGTAGACTGCAACAGGATCAATTGAAAAAGTTCCTAGTTTGCAAAACATTGCTCAATTTGGTTAAATCTACACAAGATTAAAAGAAACCAAAAAACCTACCGGTGTCACTCCAGGAAAGGAGGCTTGTGGCCAGGTCTATTCTCTGGTTCTTCGACCGATCCCTCTTCAGGAAGAGTCCAATGAGCCACTTTGTGCTCATTCCTTCTCTGACGCACACAGAAAAACAAAGCACAACATTTAACCACCGATATACAAAGCAAGCTTTAACTGGGAGTCAATGTATTAGATGAGATCGACGAACAGGAAATCAGTTTAAATGTAACCACAACATCACATTCTCACCTGTCACCGGTCTTCTCGGGTCCAGAGAAGGGCTGGATGTTGACATGAGCGATGGCGATGTGCGCGTTTCTCTCCAGGGTTCCGACCAGCAGTCGGACTTTCGATTCCACCAAGCCAGACCTGATGGAGCGAACGAGACAGAAAAGAGGAAAAGTCTACATTCCTTCAGGTTTTACTTCAGCTTTGCTCCTCACGTTCTTTCGTTCCGGGTACTCACCAGTCAACATGCTGCTCCTCTGTCGCAGACGTCGCTCGCAGCAGAACGTAATGCCTTGAAACGTGAGAGACAGAACAATGTTAACGTCTTGTCGCCTTCCTGCACAGACTGGGATCATAAATGATCATTTCTATTAGTTGTGAATTCATTTCTAATGAATACACAGTATTTAAAGCGGTTGAAGTTACTGCACAGCACAATGAGCAACGTCACCATACAAAGGTTCAGACTACACTTCATTACACCCAATTTCCTAAGTGAATCAAAGAGATGAGACAGAAACTTGAAGAAGGTTCAAGCACAACAATGAAGTCCTGTCAGACAGGGCACATTCAGAGCTTAACAACCAATTCCAACCGTCCATGTAGCAACAAACACGTGATCTTGTGTCACACAACAGGCCTCAGGCGACGTTTTCAGTTAACATCAGCACAATGCGGTCTCGACATAAATCAAGTCAAAAATCGCTCAGTGCAAAATACGTTCACACAAACAAGAACGTATCAGTTTCATGATGTAATGCACAACGAGCCTGCCTTCAGTAAAGCCTCTGTGTAGAAACAAAGTCATTTTTGTCTACATAATTCAGACAGAACATACAATACGGTGCACACATTGGAAGATAATTTGATTGGATACAAGATACAAGATAGGGTACTATATCTTTATTTAGAAAAATAACAAAAATGATAAAAAGGGAAGGAATGAATGAATGGAGGAAATATTTTTGAGAGGGGTGTACAGTAAATGTGAGTGTTTTTTTTGTATATGTAATCTTTATTTCTATGCTTCAATACATACTGGTATTTCTCAAGAAAGTTGGGAGTTTCGAACAGTGTGGACCAGTTTGCTTTTTTCTGTTGAATGTCCTGAGCGATGGCGTAGCCTGTGAATGAGGAAGCGAGAGCTGGTTTTACGTCTGAGTAGAACCAAACGAAACATAACATAACATAATAAAAATCCCTTAAGAATCATACCCCGATCGATCTCTTCAGATATAATCGCCTGCGTGGATGGAGACACGTTGAAGGACGTGTTCTGCTGCGGGTACACGGGGGTGATGATGGGCATCGGGTGGTTGCGGTCACTAAGACTAAACTGCAAAAGGCAGAGGGAAGACCTGTTCAGTTTACCTGTGTTTGATATGTGATAATGCACGAGCCGACCCGATTTTGTGTTCGTAGTCCTCCTTTGAGAGGCCTTACCCTGGGATCCCAAAAAGGCAGGTTGTAGTGACAGTCCTCCACTTCTCTCAGGCGAATCGGGATCGGCCACGACCTGACACGAAACAAACACAAGATTTACTGCTCAGCTGATCCCCGTTTACAACTGCGGCGAGACAGAGCGACCGACCGATGGAACAATTTACTGAATGAAAGGCCACCAAAAATTCTGGGACAGCTCACCACATGGAGTACACTTTGAAAAACTTAGCGACGATGGTGGACGCCGTCGCATTCGGGTAGACTTGGCTAATCCTGGCGACCAGAATGGCCCATGAAATTCCACCCAGAAAGCCCATCATGTTCGAGTAAATGTTGCGTCCTTAACGGGGAATGGAGGGGAGGAGAAAAACCATTAAGATCTCTGGTGTGTAATTATCATTAGTGGGGACAAGTCCATCTTTTCACAGTCTCTAGAGAGATTTTAAATTTTCCAAACGCTCCGTGTGGTTCAGCTTACGTTTGGCCCAGAGCTTGATGGCTCTTAATGCGAGCCTGAAGCTGAGAACGTTGGGCACAAGACTGAGGATTGTCTCCGTAACTCTGTAGCCTATAAAAACACATTGAGGACAAAGATTAATGAAGAGACAGTGGCAGTGAAAACTGAACGAGCTGGCAGTGATCTCTGAGCCTACTGTACCATTGAGACTCCTGATGCTGTGTTTGTCCATGGCCTCGAGCAACTTGTTGTCGAGGAGGTTAAGTTTCTCAGATATGCTCTTTCGAGGCAACTGAGCGTAAACCAAGTCGATCTGGAAAATTACAGCAACACAAGAGCAATGAGAAGGCCACATGCAGACAGAACTTTCATTCAGGACACCGCAGACAGTGGAGTTTTAAACGTCTTTATCTCGACAAATTACCTCAATTCCATCGAAGCCGAGCTTGATCACGGGGACAAATGTTTCTTCAATGGCCTGAGGGCAACAGTGTCGTCAGTTACTTTGACTTTTATAATAATAATGATTGATGTTGCAATAAATCTCTTGTTTGACTTACCCGGATGTCTCTGACCCCCTCCTGGGATTTCAGTTTCTCGTAGAATGAGGAGAAGAAATCTTTCCTCGGTATGAAGCCGGGTCCGACGCAAAGGGCGTCAATATCAGCACCTGTCAAAGCCACACGGAAAGTCTATATTTAAATATTTAAAGTATATTCACATATTATGAATCGTATGTAGAATAAACCTTACCAGAGTCATATCATCCTAACATGCTCTTATTTGAGGAAGGAACTTCTTGATTACCTTTGGCATGAACTCCCAGTTGGTAGGAGCCAAATGGCAGCACCCTGCCCCCGACTTGCTCCGTGACATAATCAGGTATGTTCTGAAATCAAAAATAAAGCAATGAAATGGTATTATCTGCAATCAATAACATATTTTCAGTACCATAGTTTAGATACAAAAAGATTTAACCATGTAGTTCTTACCATTTCCACACACATTGCAGCGAGCCACTCCTTGAAGAGCGACTCCAGCGCCCTCAAAACTTTCTCTCTGCAAATAACACGTGAAGTGGATTTTTGAAATATTGCCGTTACATTGAAGCGAAGCACACGATGGTCCATTTTGCTTGTGGTCCACTTCTACATCTATTTCATTCGCTGAGAGTTTGTGATTTCACTGACCACTCTTGTCATAGTAACCAATCCAGGTAATAGGTCTCAATAGCTGCATAACAGAAAAGAAAAACCTTTCTTCCTCTGCAAGCTTTACTACTTAATCAAGGTGGATCTTCATCATACCTGTGCTGCAGCTGCACCTCGTCCTCAAAGACACCGTGTGATACGAGGGTGTCGATCAGTTTTTTGGTGCGGATGAGGTCAGCGGGTTCAGGAAGATCCTCGCTGATGGGAGCGGTTATCCCGTGCCAGGAGGGCGCGTCATCTGGGACAGGTGCAGCGTTGCTCTTCACTGGACTGGAAACCGCCAAAGATAAGTGGTAAGTGTACTATCCATGAGGCAACCGTGAAATACAGCCTGCACATACAACACAGACACTTTGGATGGAAGGAAAGGTTGTATGAGAATGGAAAAAAACTAAAAAACAAGACATATTTGTAGTGCACAGAAGATACTCACCGAGACATCGTCGCAACAGGCGAGCGCTCACAGTCTAAGGTGAGAAAAGTCGCTATTTTCTGCAGATAGATTTTGCGGGGAACCCTCTTGGATGAAGAAAAGATTTTTTATGTGGCGCCTAAAAAAAACCTGCGTATATTTTAAATTTAGAAAGTACTCAGGGTGACGTTTGAATGACATTGGCACAATTTGTTTTCATAGATGTTGTTCACTGAAACTTTTTTGTCTACACACTATTTTTGGGGGGGGATTATACGTGTGCTTTCCATTGGTTCAAAGTTAAGTCCGTTGATTCATGTCCAGTGTAGGAGTAAATGATTTGATACTAGATTCATAACAGAACATTTCAATCAAGAATGAGCACGAGGTTTAGTCCAAACTTACAGTAGCTGCTGTGTAAATCACCTGTAGGCTACAGGTGTTTAAACGCTTCTGCACATTTGTTTTTTAAGAAGAAGAAACATGTCATAACTGTACATTTTTTAGTTACTGCTTGGAAATAGACACTGTGACTTGTTTTTTTTCTCCTTTCATCCTCTTTTAAGCCTTTTATCATCAAAAGTGTTACACCAGACTCCCGTACGCCCCCTGTTGGACAGTGTAGATTATAGGTTTGGCTGGTGGCAAAGTTTCTACTAATCAACCTGAATCAACAATATGTCAGCAACACATCCTACATTATTTCACATAAAATTCCTAACAGGAACACCAGAAGAGCAGAAAAATTAAAACTCCCTGTCTTAATATGTGTTTGTTTTTTTTAATTATGAAGTAATAATTAAGAGAAGCCTATTAGCTAAGTGCAGATGGTGTCTGTGCTGTTGATCAGAGGTAGACTGGGTTGTGGTTGTGGTTGTGGAAAGATGATACACAAAGCATAACAGGATGTCTCACGCATGTGGGGACACAGCGACGCGTTCTTCGGCCCCATTTGGCCACTGACGCGCAGCCCACACCTTTCAACAGCTACAGTTGTTCAAAGTGGTCTGAACTAGTGAGATGAAAATTGTCTCCACAGCTTCGCATCAATGCTTCTCATCTCAGAGAAAAGTTTTTTCTTTTTTTGTTTTCTTTCTTTTTTGAAGCTTTTAGAATGAAATGCAGTGAACATTGTTATTTCCCTAAGCAGAGATGGTGGTCTTTACAATATTTGATTATTAGTATAATTATTTATTAAAATGTTGAGAAAAGAAAAATGTAGGCTACTTCCCATCTGCACTGCTGTACCTGGAGGATAAAACAAACTGAACTGCAAAAACACCGTTTTCACCTGCCCTGTGTTTCTGCTCATCAACCTTCAGAAAAGAGAAGTGATCAAATTGTAGGCCGTGCCCCCTTCTCTCTTTTTTTGCTGTACTGTGCCATTGCATGTGAGATAGGGGGCGACATGGCAGTTTCATCAGTCCTGTAAGTTTTTCTGTTTGCTGCTATTCAACTTCCTTATATTTCTGCAAGTGCCGTTTCCTCTTTTACTCACTGATGTGCCTCTTCTTCAGGACGCAGCTTCAGACGACTCTTGTCAGCCTGTCGAAGGAGACAGACAGAAAACACGCGATTATTTACAAAGGAATATTCAGGTGCAGTTTTGCGGTTGCCGTTTGACTTGTCTCCAGGTATAAAGAGCAACGGCGCATTTCTAATGCGGAGCGGTTGCACTTGTGCAAGACTGGTGAGTACAGAGGGATCGCAGCACGAGACAAATATTTTTGCCGACGCGTGAACGTTCGGCAAATTCTTCGTACCCTACGTACAAAGATTGTGTTGTGATTGTTGTGTTCCACCCCTGTCTGTCTCCAGCTTCAGCGCATCCCTTCGTGAATGTGACGGCATGTGTGTGTGAGAGAGAAGAGTGAATAGTGTGCCTAGGCGTGACAGCAATGCATGTCTCTGAGCAGTAGCATTCACGCCGTGTGTGTGTGTGTGTGTTGAGTGTGTGTGTGCTTGTGCGCGTTATGTCAGGAGACACCAGCACCCTGTACTGGAGGAGCATGTCTTCCAACAGCCGATCAGACTCCTCGGATGTTTCTCCCACGACAACTGTTGCCAGGGACAGCATCTTCCCGGTGAAGATCATCAAAGTGTGTTTCCTCAGCAACAGTTCCAACCTGGGCAAGAACTTCAAACTGGTCCGGTGTGAGGAGGGCTGGACTGTCAAGGTCGACTCTACTCTACAACTATTTACTCTACTATGCTCTACTGCATGCTGTTATCATCATATTAACATTTTTGGATGTCTTTGCCAGGATGTCATTCATGTGGTGCTGTCCAGTGGCTGCGTGGGTCCAGAGGTCAAACACAGCCTCAGTTACGGCCTCCTCCTCAAACACCTCAAGTCCTCAGAGATGCACTGGCTGCACCCGGACCTGACGGTGTCCGAGCTCACCCAGCGCTACGAACAGCAACACCTGGAGGCGGAGTGGAGGTCAGCACTTCTGTCTTCACACCACACGCTGGGGGGTTTTGTGGTCATGGAAATGATATGAGTACGTTTAAAAGAAAAAGGGGAAAGATGACTCTTATCATTTTATATACCCATACCAATACCCCTATATCAATTTTTGATGCTAGTGAAGATGTGATGTGTTTCCCCAAAATAGGCCTTGATTAAACTGTGATGCTTGTTTGTGCAGATATGACCTGAGGCTCAGATACATCCCATCAGACTTCATGGAGAAATTCCAAGATGACAGAACCACTATGCTCTACTTTTACCAACAGGTCAGTGTGTGTGTGTGTGACATGTGTCAGAATCAGAAATAAGTGTCAGTGTTGCTGTAGTGTGGCTGTAGTCAACTGAAGGTGTGGGCACTTACCCTCAGGTACGAAGTGACTACATGCAGCAGTATGCCTCAAAAGTCAGCGATGGGATGGCTCTACAGCTTGGTTGTCTGGAGATTAGGTACTGCTCCTCATGCTCAAACGAAGGATGCTCATCCGAAAACAGGACAAAAAGGGGCAATAATTTGATGTTCTTCATGAAAAAGCAAAGGATGTTGGTTCATAAATGATTGAATATTATTGCGTTTGTTTAACACGTTACTCAGGAGATTCTACAAAGACATGAATCCAAACGGTCTGGAGAAAAAGTCCAACGTTGAACTATTAGAGTAAGTGGAGTGTGATTGTTGTGTGTGTGCCTCATCATCCTCTTCCATTTAATTTGCTTCATGGTAGTGGTCTGACTTTCCCCCAATTAGGAAGGACGTGGGCCTGGACCTGTTCTTTCCCAGAGAGCTGATAGACAGCATGAAGGTAAGGAAGGCCACTCAGTCACTTGCCTGGTTTACATCTTTATTTTTTCTGCCTGAAAACCCTCTTCATGTTAAGGACTAATTACAGGTTAGCTAATTCAATGCGAGTGTGTGTGTGTGTGTGTGTGTGTGTGTGTGTGTCAGCCCAAGCAGTTGCGTCGGCTGATCCAGCAGACGTTTCAGGGCTACTCGACTCTGAAGCAGGAGCAGTGTGTGGCCAAGTTCTTCACCACTCTGGCTCAGTGCTACAGCTTCACCGAGGAGAGCTTCGCCTGCCAGCTGCTGGTGAGCGTCTGACGGGTTGATTTGTGCCCAAGAAACAAATGTGTAGTTATCTCCACAGTTTGATAGACGGTTGAGTCAAGCGTCTTGCAAAGGGTGTGTTTTTTTCTGTGTCTACAGCATGGCTGGGGCATATCGATAGACCTGGTCGTTGGCCCTGAAGGCATCAGTCAACAAACGGAGAACTCAACAGTGAGATTAAACTCTTCTTCTCAGCATTTGTCAAATTCGTGTTGACGTGTTGTTGTTCTTTATTCAAGTCACCCAACTCTATGTGAAGGTGTGTCATTGCCTCCCTGTCTTTATTTCAAAGTTTGACATCTTTTATCCCATTGCAGCCCGTCTGTCTGGCCGCGTTCTCCCAGGTGCGCAGCATCTCCTGCACTGCAGGCAGCGAAGGTCGGGCCCTGCTCTCTGTGCACATGGAAGGAGCCGTGGAGGTATCGCTACACTTCCCAGTTCACTCCCTTGCTTATGGTTGCATTAGAAGAGCAGCCAATTGGTTTTAGTATTTGTTAGTATTTGTTCAAATACTCCTGCACCAAAACCCCGCAGCCGCTGTCAGTGCACACCACCTCCCTGTCTGTGGCGGAGAACATGGCCGACCTGATCGACGGCTACTGTCGTCTGGAAAGCAGCTCTGAGAGCTCGCTCATTGTCAGACCCAGCAAAGGTACAATAACTCTCACACCAACACGTAATGAAAGTCACACAGACCTGGGCCCTTTCTAATATTCACCAACCCCTGACTTATCTTTGTATTTGTAGTTTTCTGCTTTCCACTTTCTTTCACACCTCAAAGAGGGATTTTTTTTAAACTGCTTTCCAACCCTTATGTGCTGTGTAGCAATGACGCTATGTCCTTAAATGGGAAATTTAAATTTTTAGGCCCATTGCATTGACAACTACAACTAAAGTAACTCAATGTGGTTCTTACAGGGAGAAACACAAGACAGAAACTCCCTGACATCCCAAAACAGTAAGTGTGTTGGAAATTAATGTTTCGTAAATGTTGCTAAAGATGACACGCTCAGACTTCGGATTTGTTTTTCCATTGTGGTGATAAATTATTGCTGGAAACGTATACTGTTTTTGGGAGGGTTTTTTTCCCCACACCTTCCTCCTCTTCATTAAAATATGTTCTGGTTGAATATCATTTCATATTTTTGCCTCTGCTTGGTCAAAAAAAGGACTGATTTGTAGGTGAGAGGTCTTTGACTTCTTGCAGTAAAAAAATACTTTCTCTCCGTCTCCTGCAGTGGTGCTTCCGGTGTTCCTGATCGAGGTTTGAGTCTAAAACCTCATTTGTTATGTTCATATTTAATATTGATTTAGGTTTCATGTCGGCTGGATGTTTAATTTCTTAGCTTTGCATCCACTCCGCTTATGTTATCACTTGATATTTTGCCAAGTAATAATCGACATGGGCTGCTCAATAAATTTGTTTTCCTTGCTTGGTGCTCGCCATGTAAATACGAAGCAAAATTAATTTTCAACACTTTCCTTCAACTACAGACTCTGATATTTATGCTGAGATTTCAGAAAGCGGAGCAGACTCTGGTGGTGAGTAGACTGTTTACGAGCAGTACGTTACCATCAACAATCTTATTTTGTTTACTTTATTTGATTGTGGGGATAATAGGGTAAAAAAAAACCCATCACTGACAGGTTCATTTTTAAAAGTAAACTTTGTGTATTGGTTTGACTTTCAACATCTGAGCTCCTTCTTCCGAAAGTACCTTCAGAGGTTTTAGCATATTACTCACCTGCACATGTACTGGCGGTTGAAATACTTCCAGGCCTTTTCTTTCTTGAGGAACCTGAAAGCAGCAGAATGAAATTAAAATGAGTACAGGTGGTGTTCAAATTGTGATTAGTTTGCATGTTTATTTAAAGGTTTCATGAAAAAAAAATCATCAATACACACAACTAATTATCTCCGTTTCTTAATGTGTGTGCGTCCAGACAAACACCGGATATGCAGAGATGACATTGTTGTGGGTCAGATCCTGGGTGAGGGATTCTTCGGAGAGGTTCACGACGGAGTTTATAAAAGCCCCGTGAGTTCACCTACTGTCTACCTATCAGCACAGTTCACCACCAGATATCACGCTAAGTATGAAAGTAATAATGCTAAGAGTTGAATGCGCCTGTGAGAATGCACAGAACACACTTTTTTTCGTGCAATGCACGTGTGTTTGCAGACTGGGGAGAGGATCCGCGTGGCCGTCAAAACATGCAAGGACTGTTCAGCGGATGTAAAGGAGAAGTTTCTCAGCGAAGCTGGTGAGAACGAGGCCGGTGCAGTGATTATTTCCCTCTGAGAAACTTTTACTTGTGATACAACATAACACCCGGCCAGATCTTAAGTAACAGGAAATGTAGAACTTCCACCTACTCTAGTCACAGACTGACACCCTGCAGTAGCAGGATTTTACACACACAGGACAGAAACAAGAGATATCAACGGGAAGTGACAATAGAAGAGTGGTGCATCTCTGTTTGGAACAGTTCAGGGTTTCATAAGTCACAAAGTGGCTGTAGTCGACTTCCTGTTGCGTGGCTGTGGCTTTGTGAAAAGATTTTTTTTGTTTCCATGGCTGACTGACGTGGGTGTGGGTGTCGAAGGAAAGCAGGCAATTCAACATGAAGTTGCAAGCGAATTCATGGACAATCCTTGGGAAGCGATTGAGCAAGAAACGCAACACCTGTCACTTTGCAAAGTCTACAAAATAGAGACTTACAGTTTGAATTCTGCATAGAGGAGCCCGGAGGCCTCAGTGTGCATCACCTGGTAGAGAAGGACAGTAAAAGAAAAACTAAATTATTTCGCTGCTCTTAAAGTCCCGATGTTGGACAAGGTTGATGGCGATGCTGTGAGTGAATGTGAGTGTGAATGTGAGTGCGATTGTTGAGAGGGAGCTCACGATCGATCATTTTCACAAGCTCAGCCACACACAAACTGTGGTAAGAGTGTGTTTCCGTCAGGTGGGTTTAAAGCAAAGTAGAACTGAAAGCGTTGCGTGTCCACGGTCGCTATTATCACTGAAAGAAAAGCTGAAAATAAAGCTTTAGACGGCAAACACGTCTTGTTAATCTTTCTCCTTCTTTCTGACATCAATAAATCATTCAAATATGATACATTATTAATCAGTGGTGTATTGCTCTGGCTGTTGCAGGCTTGATGAAAAATCTGGATCATCCCCACATTGTGCGTCTCGTTGGAGTCATTGAGGTCGATCCTGTCTGGATCGTCATGGAGCTCTATGAACATGGAGAAGTGTGTTTTTTGAGTTTGCATGTGTTTGCGGCATAGGCCATTTGGAAAATTCCAAATCCAATACTTATCTGTATTATTTCTATAATACATGGGGGACACATCTCACCTCAAATTCAAGTGTAAAGGTGATGACATGACTGAACTAGAAAACTGATCAAAAAATTCATGTGTAGTTCATACATAGGCACGTTTTAGCCTCTCAACACCTTCAACATGATTGCGAACGAAATTTATATTTCATCGAGTATAAGAGCAGGTGTTTTTGTTCCCCTGACAGCTGGGCCACTACCTCGTGGAGAAGCAGAACATCCTGACCAGGCCAACGTTAATCCTGTACTGTCTGCAGCTCTGCAAAGCCTTGGCCTACCTGGACGGCCTCAACATGGTGCACAGGTAACACAGCCCCGCACCTTTCCTAAGAAAAAAAAACACAAACAAAAAAACCCAGCCGGCATCCTGCTGTATTTACAGTAGCAACACTGCATTTCAAAATATTCCCATTCAAACACTGAAATTCAGCAAACATGTGACGCTAAAGAGAGTGAATTGTACTGGATGCTAGTAGACGCTAACATTTGGAGTATTGTAAAAATCTAAAAAATGAAACAAACAAAAAAAACTTGCTTTGCAGTGAAATGAGCTTCAAAAAAAAGTAATGTTAAAAACTATTCCCGGCGCTCGGGCCTTGTTATTCCACATCAAGTGTCAAGCAAATGTCAACTTGAGGAACTGGAAGGGGCCAATTTACAGGGGAGCGACTGGGCTGTGGGAACACAGGGCTGACCCCATCTAAAGATTACCTAGCATTGCTACATAGCTTGGCTTAGCATCAACAGCTGTTTACCCACCAGTTGAGCAGACATTGTTGCAAGTCCAGTGTCCAACCTCATTCCTTTGCTCTCACCAACAGCCGTCTCCAGCGGGGGAATACAAACAAACTCGTCTTATATTTCTATCCCTTCTTTGCTTCTACTGAAGCCATCACGCTAACCCGTTAGCCCGGCGTCTTGACACGAGCATCCAGTCTGAAGAGCAGGGGGTGTGTGGTGCCCTTTGACCTCATGTCTTGGCCGACACTCTTGGCCATCTCCTGTCACCACCACCACCACCACCACCGGCTGCTGGAAAGAAATCCTCTTCAGCGGCGGAGAAAACTTACATAAAGCACAATAATCGATGTGTATTCTTATGTGTATGCATGCCGTTTGATATTTTGGGGTGAACTGTCCCTTTACTGTCTCTACTCTCTCTGCTGTAGAGATATAGCGGTGAGAAATGTCCTGGTGAAGTCGCCTGACTGCGTCAAGCTGGGTGACTTTGGCCTGTCTCGCTACATTGATGAGCATGAGTATTATAAAGGTACACACACACACACACACACACACACACACACACTTGCACACCTGAATGTCTGTGGTCAACATTTCAGAGAATTGCAGTGTAGACAAAACTATTTCAAGTGTATTGAAGTGCCTGTCTTCCTTCCTTAGAGCATAGTGTGGATTTTATTCATCATGCATGCACATTATTTCAGTCTTTATGAAAGTAAACATCGGGGGTCTCATTTATAAAGGAAACGTGCGTACGCCACCTCCCACGCAAAGGTCGTGATCTATAAAAAACAAACTTGACGGGAGAATGTGCGCACCGTAGGCAAACTCTGACCCCTCTGGAGACGAGGGGAATAAGCGACACAGGTGGTGAGGTCGTGAACCGAAGTCAGACTGTAGAAAGTGAATGTGAGAAGAGCGATTGGCGCCTCGCACACAGCGGTCACAATTCTTCTTTCTCGCCCCGGTGACCAACTCCTTTTACTTCCTCAACAGCGGCACAACACAGAGAAATTTCCCCTTCGCCCTGAGACACTGCAGCATTTAGACAGACTGCAAATTCACTACTGCAACTCTGTTTCTTCGGACCTCGCTATTTTCTGCGTACGCCATTTTGGGCTATTGGGCACACGTACACCTTTAGTAAAGATCCTACGCACAGTTTTATAAATGAGACCCCCAATTCTCTTTGTTTTGCATCTATTCCTCCACCGTGTGCAGCCTCCATCAGTCGGTTGCCAATCAAATGGATGGCCCCTGAATCCATCAACTTCCGACGCTTCACCACAGCCAGTGATGTCTGGATGTTTGGTGAGAGAACACGTTCATTCCACATGCAGATTGTGTGACTGTCTTCTCTTGTGTCCAAATGAAAATGTAGGCGACGCGAGGTCTAAAGAGAGAAAAAAGTGTGTTAGTGTGTGTGTGTGTGTGTGTGTTTGTGTATTCTACCAGGTGTTTGTGTGTGGGAGATATTCTCCACGGCCCAGCAGCCGTTCTCCTGGCTGGAGAACGGGCAGGTGATCATTCAGCTGGAGTCTGGAGTTCGACTCCCCAAGCCGCACTTCTGTCCGCCCACCGTCTACTCGCTGCTCACCCGCTGCTGGGCCTACGAGCCGCACGCCCGGCCCGGCTTCAGCCAGCTCGTCGGCTCCCTCAGGTGCACACTCACACACACTCATTCATTCATTCTTTTTATCACAGTCAGAACTTTATGTCATTGTGTGAATCATAAATGGGCTTTCCCCCTTTGAGTTTGACACTAGGACCCACTTACACAAACAAACTGTCTGTGTTTGTGCATTTGACAGTGAGATCCACAGGATGGAGTCGGAGCAGGAACTGAAGGCAGACAGGTCACACCCCGTCCCATCAGTGTTTAACTCCAGCCACACAGACCCTCCACCCAAGGTACTACACACACACACATGCCATGTTAACTGATACTATACCTGTAGCCAGGTGATCTTAGTGCTTATGATCAACTCAGTCAGACCTGTGGGGTTAAAGACTTTATACAATACATATGTCACAGTAAGTATTAAACCGACCGAATTAGAGGATCAGTAGATCATTTAACTTCTAACAGCAGTTAAGCAAAAGTGTCATTGTGAAATGATCAGCATGCAGTTAACGGAATACAGAGTCATGCGGTGCCGCTTTGTCATGTTTCATTTACACGTTACAATTTTAAAGTGTGGACCCAAGGTTCATTTTCAAAGGCTCTTCCTCAAATGACATGTTCTGTCTTTTTCTCTCTCACCAGCCATCCAGACTCCAAGGCAACACCCTTCCTCAAGTCCCGCGCACACAGGTGGAACACAAGCGGACATACTCAAAGACGCAGATCTACTGTGGTTAAACTGAGCTATTTCTGACCCCTGCTCTAATTCATTGATCTCTATTGAGAAAACACGCAGAGTTAAGTCTGCCAAAATGAGGAAGTGAAAATGATGTTTTGCTTAATGTCAACCATAGTATAATGAACAAACCTCCAAAATTACCTTGCAACACGAGAGGGAAGA
Organism: Scophthalmus maximus; assembly: GCF_022379125.1. Classification (NCBI taxonomy): domain Eukaryota; kingdom Metazoa; phylum Chordata; class Actinopteri; order Pleuronectiformes; family Scophthalmidae; genus Scophthalmus; species Scophthalmus maximus. The sequence continues at coordinate 26,592,788 of NC_061515.1, read as the reverse complement.
TTGAAGGACAGGTCACTTTCTGTAATGTCAGCTGTAGTAGGTCACAGTGTAAAAGAAAAAGAAATGCTTAGGCGACTAACGAACAAAATGGAAGTTAAGCGACTGAGCTCGTGACAATAACTGAGAGCAAACAAGGAAGTTTTAAAATGCAAATTCATGTCTTGGAAAAACGAGAGAAAGCTGCAAAAACCACAAAAGTGATATAAATAGAGAACCACAAGAGTCACACTGTGTGCGTGTGCGTGTGCGTGTATGTGTGTGTGTGTGTGTGTGTGTGTGTGTGTGTGTGTGTGTGAAGTCAGCAGAGACAGATACCATGCGAGCGTGGGAGAAAGAGCAAGCGCAAGTGGAGAACACTTTACAGAGACAAAGAAAAGAGATGCTCATGGATGGACAGTGGCTGGAGCAGGAGGAAAGACAACTGGTGAGAGAGCAAACACACGCACGCACACACATGACATGTGACTGAATAAATCTTAGGAAATCTGAATGTCACCACACATCAAACTGATGTTCCCACGTCACTTCCACTTTGCAAAACACAACCAACCTGCTGTGTTTTTGTGTAGGATCCTGTTGCGCGACTGGATTCACAAATCACGGTACTGTACACGCTCTCCTATGAATTTCCTCTCTCGATATTTTAATATCAATCACTTTCCAGCACAAATGTTTATTAGAGCTTCTTTTGAGGTTTAATATTTCCATTAAACCTCTTGTATTCAACATTTAAAGCACTGCAAACTGCTCGTGCTACAAATAACCAAAACGTTTGTGCAGTTCGCTTATTGTCCACACAGCGGCAGTAAAGGGTAAGACATTCAGTGTAAAAAGTCATGTGTTTAGTTTTTTCAATGATGGCTACATCTATTTGGAATTTACAGGAATAACCTGACCTGAAGTTTGTAACTGGAATCTCTTTAAAATGAATCCACATTTTCTTCACTGTCTTTTTTTACAGCCTGCTGAAAAAAGCCCAGAAAATGGTGAGTCCGGTTCAAGAGACTTCATTTCACGTTCCTTCATTTTTCTAACCTTTTTACGCTCTTAGTCTTTTAGCCGATTTGTTGTCTAATATCAAAATGTTATAGCAGCAAAACACTTCAAATAACATTAATGTGTGGGTGTACAAGTGTGTGAATATGGATCACTTTGCGTCTGTGTGTGTCAGGTCCTCCAGAGAAGCCCCCGATGCCTCCTTCAGTCACACAGGTAAAGACTACACAGTGTTCCTACACCTGAATCTACTACATTTGGACTTAGACAAGTGAAACAGCGCGTTGCTTTGTGTTGCAGCCTCGGCCCACAGCTGAGCTGGAACGGTCGGGCGACCAGGTTTACACCGGCGTCATGGTGATGGTGAAGCAGGTGGTTCAGCTGAAGAATGACGTCGGCACGCTGCCTGCCTCCGAGTACCCCAGCGCTGTCAGGGTAGGTCCATCCATGCTGCTTACAATCTTTTTCTGTATCTGTGATTTTCCCCCTCCCGCCTCGCGCCCTAACCCTCGCTGTCCCTCGCCCACCTTCAGGCGGTGGGTGTGACTCTCCGTGGCCTGATCCAAAGTGTTGATGAGATCCTGCCCTCCCTACACTGCTCTGTCACCACAGAGGTGGGCCTCACTTCTACTCTGTTTGCGGCAACTAGTCTACCACTGTTAAAATCCAGGATTTGTGTCTTTATTTTTTAACAAATACCCATTAACAACCAACACCTGTAAGTCTTACACATAAGAATGCGGTATTGAACGTACTTGAATATCTCATGGGGAAATTACATCCACCCTCCTTTGCGCCTCAGATCGAGGGCACTAAGAAACTGCTGAACAAGGACTTGGGGGAGCTGATCAGTAAGATGCGGCTCGCCCAGCAGAACTCCATCACATCCCTGAAGGAGGAGTGCCAGCGGCAGATGTTGGCGGCCGCTCACACCCTCGCGCTCGACTCCAAAAACCTGCTGGACGCCGTGGACCAGGCTCGGGTCCGGGCCGACCTGGCCAAGCCCGGGGTGGACTCGCGGGAGGCGGAAGATTCAGGGGAGTGAGGAGAGCGCACAAAAGTAGGACTGGAATTTTGAAAGAAGGACATGGCGTTTCATACATGAGCTCAGCTCGTACGAGAGGGTGCAACACTTCCTGTGGTCATGCTGAGTTAAATGAAATCATAATATATTTGTGTTTCCTCCTCAAGAAGAGCAATCATGGTTGGATACATGTGAACAAAATCAATCTACGACGTTGTATAAAAGCAAAAACCGTTGGTACTTTTTATTCTTTCCTTTTTTTTGACTATTAAACACAGTGACATGCTGCACCTCCTGTGTGTCAACGTCTTTTTAACAGGTTGTCTGTGCTGCAAAAGGGCTTTTTTTTTATCAATGTCAGAGTGACAGGGAACGCTTTAAACAGAATTCAAAAAGTGCTCCAGGACAAATGACTATAGGGGATGAATCTGGTATTTCTTCTATGTTCAATACTGTTTCTGTCTCCGCGCTTGAGGTCATGCACTCATTTTGATTGCAGGGTAGAGTGTAGACAAAACAGACTTGCCCGAGCTCGCATCCGGCTACAAGAACGTCACGAGTTCTTTTTCGTAACTGTGGAACAAGGGGTGAATTATTTGTCTGCCGCAACGTTATATAACAAATAATCAAATTGCTCTGGTGGCTTCAGAGGAAATACCACAACTCAGCGCACTCCCCTATCAAATGTCTCCCTGCTGCATTTGCATATGTCGACTCCTATGCGTGTCTGTGGCCTTTAAGAGGCTGCCCCCCCTGGTCGGGGCAGTCAGCAGCCCGTCGGCGGGGAGAGAAGACGCAGGACAAACTCACCAGGTGAGTATTCTTTGAAACTTTCCACTGTAATTGGAGACCATTTTCCTAACAAGAACATTTGGCAAAAACTGCAAGTTACTGCCCACAAGGATAATGTTTCAAACGTAAAGCTCTCATAGATGTTTTTGAAATAGTTACAGAGGTTTGCATGAAGTCTTTTGTCTTTACACCAAACGCTGCCACATCTAATGGCAGTTTGATCCTTACCTATGACAACTACACTCTTCAGCTGTCACTTTCAACATACATATTACTAATAGAATGTGATGTATGTGTGTCAGATGATGCACAAACTTCTTTTTTTGAAAGTGCACCACCCGAGGCACCACAAAAACCAGTGGAACAGGTTCGGGGCCTGGTGTAAAAAGCCATTCAGCAGTATTCATTACATGCTTTGTCTTATAAGCCAAAGCTTTGGAAAAAAAGTTGTGTCAGGTTTAGTCAAGCAGGAACCAAAGGCAGATACTGGGAGAGGGGACAAAGTAGCTCTCTTTAAAGGAAAAAAAAATGAAACAAAATCCAGCAGAGATAATCCAAATGGGGAAACGCTGAAGTGATCTAAAGACAGAACAGGCAAACTGACACGGGACTGGGAGCACAGACTTAAAACACAGGGGAGCAGGGAGTTCTAATTAAAACCAGCTGGAACACACCAGGGAGGGGGCTGCAGCCAGGACACAAACAGGAAGTTGAGAGACACAAGGCGGGTGTCCACGAAGAACTAATGAACATTCAAGTCCCGAAACAAGCAAGAGTAGTAGCATACCTGATCGTACATCGAAGTAGAAGAAGAAGGTGTTTGAGGTGTGTGTGTGTTAGTAGAGATGACCGATTTTCACGTATTGTTGTTGACCACAGGATGAAGAAGAAGTTGATCATTGACGTGGACACGGGGGTGGATGATGCTCAGGCCATCATGGTGGCCCTCGCCAACCCGGATGTTGAGGTCCTTGGTATCACCTGCTGCCACGGCAACACGCCCCTGGAGAACGTCCTCAAGAACACGCTGCGCGTCCTGAAAGTCTGCAACAGGCTGGATGTGAGTGTGTTAATGAAGACAAACGGGCCAATGACAGCTTGTTTATGGTGTAGAGATGACTTCTTTGTGTGTGGCTGCCTTCGTCAGCACGTGTGTGATGAAGTAAAACCCCGTCCCACACAACACAGATCCCGGTGTACCGGGGCTGTGCAGAGCCCCTGCTGGCTCGAAAACTCCACGCTGGAGATTTTCATGGGAAGGACGGACTGGGCGACGTTCCAGACCCGGACGCTCCGGGCCTGGAGCTGCTGCAGAAGGAAAAGGCTGTGCAGGCCATAATCAAGATGGTGAATGAAAACCCGGGACAGGTGGGTCAGTGGGAAAACCTGGAATACCGTTGAAGGGTTTTGACATATTTTGGAAGGAGTGTGTTTGATTGATTAGCCTGACCTCTGACCTCTCGGGTCCGTGTGAAAAAGAATTGAAATTTGGTTTTCTGTTTTTCTATACTTTCTCGGACTGCACAGGTGAGACTGGTTGCCACGGCGCCCCTCACTAACGTGGCGATGGCTGTAAAACTGGATCCTTCCCTCCCCGAGAAATTGAAGGCGCTCTACATCATGGGAGGAAACACTGAGTGTACGTCGCGTCACACTGTTTGAGCGATACAGAAAATGAAAGGAAATGTGTTTGATGATGTGTGTGTGTGTGTGTGTGTGTGTGTGTGTGTGTGTGTGTGTGTGTGTGTGTGTGTGTGTGTGTGTGTGTGTGTGTGTGTGTGTGTGTGTGTGTGTGTGTGTGTGTGTGTGTGTGTGTGTGTGTGTGTGTGTGTGTAGCCAGGGGTAACACCACAGTGTGTGGAGAGTTTAACTTCGTGGCTGATTCTGAAGCTGCCCACATCGTGTTGGACCGCTACACCTGCCCCACGTACATCGCCACCTGGGAGTTCAGCTGCAGGAACAGTCTTCCATGGGTCCGTAAAATCCGTTGTTACGAGAAAATGAAACACCATCCATGGAGCATGTGACCACGTGATTTACTCGTCTTTTCCCACCTCAGTCCTTCTGTGACACTTGGCTGGCCCAAGGCACAGACAAGGCCCGTTTCATGGAGAGGATTTCCTGCCACACCAGGAAGGTACGAGAGAGTCCAGTAACTACAACTAGACAAGAATTCAGAAGAAATGCCTGTTGTTAAATTATTATTGTCCCTGCAGATGGTCCAGACGGAGCGGTATCAGAAGGAGCTGGTGAGCGGACCTGGGTTCAACACCTGCGACGTATACGCTGTGGCTGCAGCCATCGACGACACCCTGGTGACAGAAAGTGAACAGGTGAAAATGTGTCCTCAGCCGTCAAAAAAGAAAAGGAAAAGGAAAGACGAAGACATAAATGTGAAAGAGCAGTGAAATCACAACGCGTCTTGCCTCCACCAGGTTGCCGTGACAGTGGAGCTGGAGGGGACCTACACCCGGGGCATGATGGTTGTGGACCACATGGACCTGCTGAAGAAGAAGCACAAGGTGTCCATCATGAAGAAAGTTGACCTGGAGAGGTTCAAACAGATGCTGATGGCTGCACTGAAATAGCATGAATTTCTGTGACGACAGTCAAATATTCCTGCGTTCAATGGTACATGTTGGAGCAGATTGAAAAGTTTTCTGGCTTGCAGATGTCCTGAAATGCTTTATGAACAATACCCTGATATTAAAAAAAGGAAACTATGTTCATTGTAATGTGTAGTGGACCAAAGTTTGTGGTAAACATTAAATACAAGTTAACAGTGTATAATGCTTTGATTTATCTCTTTTCCACCTGCATTGCTGTAACCTAAAATGAGCAGGAAAGTAGCAAATAGGCAACGTTTACCGGCACAAACACGGAATAATCTCTATCTCTACTGCTGCTACATTGACGATAACTGTAGTTTACAGTTTCACCTAAACTGTTAGCACATTCTCAGTATAACAGAATTAGGAGATGGAGGCTTTCGATCCTGCGGGATACAAGAGAGGCAAAAGCAATAACATAACTCTCCGTGGCAGTGAAACAGTTTACATCATCAGAGATGAAGGAGTTCAAGGAACCACAGGTCTACTAAGGGGGATTTGAGGGTGTGTCATAAAAACAGGACCAGAACGAGCCCAGCATATGTTTTATAAGTCTTTCCACATTGGAATCCACCATAAATGGCTGGAATCCAGTTGAGCGCCGCCTCCATGAGGAAGCAGTCAACATTTCATAACCATCTTTCATGCCTGCAGGGGCGACACACCATAGGTTCACACGGGGTGAGTTTCACTGACATTTATGCTGACATCTGGCTTTTCCAGAACCTCTGGCGAAAGCAAAACCCCCTCGTCTCATTCACATCCGCATCTATCCAGGTGACGCGTGAAGCAAGTCTGTACAGGATATGTGCAGCAAGCAAACAGCCAATTGTCGCCGCTTCAGATCCGCTGCTGTGCAACAAGAGCTGTTACAAAAGGACCGAAAATGCTCAGTTTGAGTTTGCATGTCCTGGAGGATGGAAATGCACACTTCTGCAAAATAGTTGAATTGAACTCCAAAGCACCAGCAGCAGACCAACTAACTGCAACACAGTTCGGCCATTCCAGTTTTCATTAAGTTCGGTTCGAATTATCCACAAACTAAAATCTGAACAAACCATTCTAAACGTTTGTACATCCTGTTCCTGCTCGCGCTAGGTTGTAGTTTTCCTGCTGCATCTGCATATGTCAACGCCCCCCAGAGTGTTTCACTGGGATTTAAAAGGCAGCTGTTCGGGTTACAGCAGTCAGCAGCCGCCTCCTTCCACTCAAGCAATAACAACTTGTCGCGATCCACTCACCAGGTAAGGCTTTTTATACTTTACTGCAGATTCAGATTATCTCCAAAACATGAACACCCAGCGGCAGGTTGATCGTAGCATTTGCTAATGTTGCACGGGCAAATATCATTTCACTTGTTTCCCTCCTTCACCGGAGACGCAAAAACTCAAACTAAGGAAACATAATTTATGTCTTGCTGATGGGAAGGAAAGTTTCTGCCAAACGACACACAGCAAATTTTCAAACTGATCTGTGATGGTGCACCCACAAAAAACAAGACAAACTGTTTCCTGTACGGATCATATTGTGGCTCTACAAGACAATGCCGGAACAAGCACACATTTCAAAGTGTCATTGTAACAATACCACACTGTGCATCTGAAAAGTTCTTCCCATCGTCTCCACCTATCACTTTACAACAAGTCGCAACTGGTAACTTAATTGATGCTGCACACGTCTATCAATAAAGTGCATTAGATTGTGCGGAACACGACTTAACATGTCTCGCTTGTGTTATCGCCTCGGGCTCTCTCAGCAGGATTGGCAGGTTGTGTAACATTACACTGGCTGTTGCTCAACAGCTCCGTTGTCTACTCCGCAGGATGAAGAAGAAGTTGATCATTGATGTGGACACGGGGGTGGATGATGCTCAGGCCATCATGTTGGCCCTCGCCGCCCCGGATGTTGAGGTCCTTGGTATCACCTGCTGCCACGGCAACACGCCCCTGGAGAACGTCCTCAAGAACACGCTGCGCGTCCTGAAAGTCTGCAACAGGCTGGATGTAAGTTCTAAGGAGCTCTCGTACCTGGGTGTGTCGTTCAGTCCTTCACCCCACGCATGGCACTATGTGGAGCATGACCTATCACATCCTACACAGATCCCGGTGTATCGCGGCTGCTCAGAGCCCCTGCTGGCGAGTAAAAGAAATGCTGGAGATTACCACGGGAAGGACGGGCTGGGTGACGTGCCAGATCCAGACGCTCCAGGCCTGGAGCTGCTGCAGAAGAGGAAAGCTGTCAAGGCCATGATCAAGATTGCGAAAGAGAACCCTGGAGAGGTGAGACACACACACACACACACACATACACAAACACACATACACAAACACAGGACTATTTTTAATTATTTTCAGCCTGGACTCGTATCAGCCTCTTCTCTTGTTTCCAGTTTCTGCAACAAAGCCATGAAAAGATGCTACTGGGTGAAATAAGTGTGTTGCTTTGCTGTTGCTGTCTGCAGGTGACTCTGGTGGCCACGGCCCCCCTCACTAACCTGGCCGTCGCTGTGCAACTGGAGCCTTCCTTCCCCAAGAAACTGAAGGCCCTCTACATCATGGGAGGGAACTGTGACTGTGGGTTATCTGTTTGTTTTTTAGATATGTATTCTTCTTGACGTTCTCCTGGGATTTTCAGGATTGTGTACGTGTGTTTGTGTGTGTGTGTGTGTGTGTGTGTGTGTGCAGCCAGGGGTAACACCACAGTGTGCGGAGAGTTTAACTTTGTGGTCGACCCCGAGGCTGCCCAGATCGTGATGGACCGCTACACCTGCCCCACCTACATCGCCACCTGGGAGTTCAGCTGCAGGAGCAGCCTGCCGTGGGTGAGGGGGCAAATAGAATTTGAGAAGGGACTTTAACCCCTAAGTGCTTTTATTACATTTGTCCTTTTATATTGATATGTTGATGTATGTGTCCCTACTTGTTTTCCCCTCAGTCTTTCTGTGACCAGTGGCTGGCCCAAGACACGGTGAAGGCGGCCTTCATGAAGAAGATTTCATGCCTTTCAATGACGGTGAGAGTGACATCACAGCAGTGTGCTGTAACTGTGCTGAAACAACCAAAAGGAATGCCTTTTATAAGATGCCATTAAGAGCAAGGTTATAGAAGCGTGTTTGCACAAGTAGAGAACTATGCAATGTTCTCGGCTGGGTTATTATGCACTCGTCTTACTGCCAAGCTTTTTCTCTGCAGAAAGCTAGGTCGGCCGACTATCAAAAGGAGATCACCGAAGGGAAAGGGTTCAACTCCTGTGACACCTACGCCATGGCTGCAGCCATCAATGACACACTCATAACTGAGAGCGAAGAGGTGAGCGGACGCCGCTTTTTTTGCGAGTCTTGCACAAAACATCTCGGCTTGAATCGATATTCCGACGGCCTCTCGCGTTCCTCCTCCAGGTGGCAGTGACGGTGGAGCTGGAGGGAAAGTTCACCCGAGGCATGATGGTGCTGGACTACATGGAGCTGCTGAAGAAGAAGCACAAGGCTGTCATCATGAAGACAGTTGACTTGGAGAAGTTCAAGAAAATGCTCATGGATTCACTCAGGTAGAACGATACTGTAACTTGAATGTCTCCCAGCGCCAAACAGTCTCCTCCAAGTATCAGACAGTAAGACTGTGATCAGATTGTGTGTTTCAGCATCTACTAGACAGACCATGAACACTCTAAGTCAATAAAATTGGGCAATAGAATGCTTGTGTGGCTTATTAGTTCGTAATTTAAAATGAGGAAAATGCATTCCTTTGCTCTCCAACATTGCACTGCACTTTTGAAGCTGCGGTTACAGATGGTGTCAAACTGTTTTGCGTTATACTGAACAGAACATCAGTAACAGCTGTCGGACGCTGAACAACAAGTAAATGATTGTAACAGATGATCGAAAAGATTTTGACTCCTTTTTCAAAGACTTGTTGCGTCAGTGTGGCATCTAAAGGCGGTCAGGAGAAAACAACCCAACTACACCCAACTATGTTTGAGTGAGGAATTTAATTTTCTGCGTATTTTACAGGACGCAGGACTATGAAGAATTTTTGGACTGCTTTATTGTAAATTCCTTACGTGCTTGTGTAACTGTATTTTTCAAGTTCGTACTCTGCACACTGTCGACGAACATTGTGTGTATTCAAGCCGAATAACCGGAGCCAAAAAAACTCCAAAAGAAAATATAAAAAGATTATAGCATAAGAAATTAGAAGATCTAATGAGATATTTTCATTCAAGGATTATATTAAAAAGTAGAGTAATACTATGTAATACTCCACCATTAATATTGGGTCATGTCCAGTCGCCCATTGCAGGGACAACAGTGCCACTGTGAGGCTTTCCCATGCTACTACATATTCCTGTGTACAATAAACACTTTGCCCTTTCACCTCCTGGGTGGAGGCGTGGAAACGGTGCCGGCTGGATCAGTAAACAGGAAATCGTGGCTCTGATTTATTCCTACAGGACTTAAAACTGCAGCAACTTAAGTTAATAAAACCTTTTATTGAAAGTGCTTTGGAATGTACACTTAGAAAAAAGGAAAGGGGGGGGGGGGGGAGGGTTTACATCCCACATTCCTCCACTTTCTTTTCTTCTCATCCATAAGCAGGATTTCAGTTGGGTTATTTTTTCAATGAACACTCAAATTCATTCTCTTCAGAAAAAAAAAGGCTCTGTGTATATATGACAACCCGCCCGAGAACTATTTGCAAATCATACAAAAAGAGCAATGATAAAAGCTCTGTCTCAACATGAGACACAAGCCGAGGGGTCACAGGCAAGCAGATAATTAGCGAGCCGCTGTTTGTGAAGCGGCGACACATTGACTGTGTGGATATTGTGAGCGGGTTCTCATGTCACACGCATGATGTCCCCTGCCCCCTAGGCGAGACAGGAAGTTTAGCGAGTGTTCTTCGTGAGCGAGGCTGTTTGACCATGTGCTGCAGCGCCTCAAATATCATTTCATGTCATGAGCCATTCGCCACCTCGAATGCTACCGTTCATTTTGTACTTCTTCCAGCATACATGAACATGAATTTGTTTTTTTGGGGTGGTTTTTTTGCCAGCACAGTAGTACGCACAAGTAGACGACGGTGTTTGTTGAAGAGTTGTACCTTTTAGTGCTTTTTATTTGTCATATATTGGACATAGATTCATGTTTTTATGTTGATAGTTGCTTGATATTTAAAGTTCTGCGACACTGTACAAATGTTTCAGTTCCTTTATGCACTGATATATACAGTATATACACATATAACCAGTTACCTGTTGTATTGTTTTGGCTGATTGGTGTATGTATATTCATGGTTTAATAAGTCATTCGGAAATTTTCTAAGTGCTGCGAAACAAAAACCAGCCCTGATTTCATCTTGACTTTGAGTTCCATCATCCCAGGAGGCCGTTTCAAAATGTCCAAATTAGAGCATGTAATCCAGAAACGTCTTCAGGTTCACAAAACACAATTTGTATTCTGGTCATTTGTATTGAAGCTCCTGTTCGTGTTTTAGTTTGGACACTTACAACCACACCTTCTTACAGTGATCACACAATGATGTACAAGTCGATAAATTACTTTATTCAGCTGCTAGATTAAAAGTTACAATAGGGTTCTTATGCCGCTGTTCGCCGCCATTTGTCTCCACCCAAGGGTGAGGTCCACCTGTTCACTTCTTGGGACAGCGGTCGTGGCAGGCGCAGGTCATGGCAGCCACGAGCACCACAAATTCGGTGAAGTCGACCTCTGAGTCTCCATTAAAATCCAGACCTTTCAGCAGCTTGTCCACCTCATCCTGGTTCTTCGCTACCTGCACAGACCAACAAAACATGGCTACCTTGCATGAAGGACATGGCAGTTCGGACATTTTGTAATTTAACTGTAACCGGGCCTCATTAAGCGGGTCTCAGTGCTGTTACTACCCTCGTCAGCACGGACATCCCTCCCCAGAGTCGTACTGTACCTTCAGCAGGCCAGGCAGCTCCTTCTCCAGCATAGTCTTGGTCTCAGCTTTACTCAGGCTGTCTTTTTTCCCATCGGCAGCAGCGTATGTATCAAAGGTCTTCATCAGGATGGCCATGGCTGTCTCGAGCTGGGTCATGGTTGCTGCTTGAGAGGTGGTCAACAGAGGAGACAAGAATCGGAAAATAGCGCCCGTCAACAGAGGAGTAGACGTGTGAGGAGACGAAGAGCTGAGAGGCGACGCTTTATATACCTTTTTTTAAAAAGGGGTTTGGGACCAGTGATAAAGGTTGCTTTTTTAAAAGGCATGCAAAAAAGTTGTTTGATGAAGGCGGCGGCTCCAACTGTGTCAACACGACCCCAAATAATACAACGCCCAATGTACACATTACCACAGACCATGCAGAGCTTCGGCCCGTTATCTATTGATCGAAAGGTAGGGCTTTTCATTGAACAAGACGCAGCATTTTTAATTCTGATTCTGAGTTGTGGCAAGATGAATCATAAACTGTGTGCTGGGGATATCATTACTGAACTGAAACAACTGTTCAAAGTTCACTGTCATTGTATCTGCATTGGTGTTTGTCTAAGCTCCTGTGTGAGGCTGGACAATAGGATACACACACACACACACACACACACACAACCGATACATCAGTAAATTAATAACAATGAGAAATAAAGCCAACAATCTTTGTATCTTTCAATGTATTACTGACATGAGAAATAAGTTTGAATTAAATGCTCAAGAATTATGCATGCAATTTCTGTGCAGCGCAGCATATCAGAATCAGAATCAATATCAGCTTTATTGGCCAAGCATATGTAAACCGTACAAGAAATTAGCCTTTGGTTTCCTGAGCTCTCAGTGTACTTTCACAGAAAAAGACTTACATAAAATAACAAGGACAACAGAGCTAGACAACAAGAACATAACAATAACATTTAGTTATTGTATATGAGATTTAGTTATTATATTTTACATATCAAAAAATTGTATGTATAAAAAATGTTTATATATATATATATATGTATTTATATATAAAAATGAGAGCAATACAGTAAATACACGTCCCCATGATGTGAAGAGTGTGAATGAACAGTGGTGCTTTCTGCAAACAAAAGAACAAAAGAGTGGTGGTCAACACCTTTTGCAGGTCCTATGAGCCGGTATGTAGGTAAAGGGTGGTACAGTGTAAACCGTGTGTGTTAAGTGGAGTGAAATCCTGCCCGTGAACACTCCTTTCCATCTGAAACTGGTTGACTCATTGGATCAAGTGTCTCTGTGCTACGAAACATCGGTGGCAATCAATAGTGAAGGCCATATTTACTGACCGTGAAACTGTAGATCAATCATGTTGAAGAAATGTGACAATAAATTCATTTTTTAAGCCTTTATGAACAGGACAGTTCAGTGTTAAAGGGGGGGGGGGGGGGTGGGGGGTAGTGGGGAAGACACGCAGCAAAGGGCCACGGGTTTTGTCAGCAATATTATATATTGCTGACAAAACACACGAATAAAAATGAAAACTAAATTGCACAAATCCTATATCACACAAATTTAACAACACACCACTATTGCACACAGTTGTATAACAGTCATCTAAATCCTGACCTTTCTTGATGCGAGGTCATCAATCACATCATCAACTGCATGCTAATACTGATCACAGAAAGGGTTGTGGGGGGGTTGGTGTGACACGGTGAACCTCAGACCTGTGCATCTGATTTGAAAAGCCCCTCTGCTTCCGCTGCAGTGACTGGAAGTGTGAGGCCTGTTCTGAGAGCTCCCTCCGTCTTATCTATAAATATTGGTAGTTCAAGCAGGAAACTGCATTAGTACAGTACAAAGGTAGAGGTGAGCTGTTTGAAAGATCGCCCCCACACACACACTCGAAGCGAGTTGTTTGCTGTAGTGAAGTTGCAGCTCAGTTTGCAGTCTGTTTGTTGAGAAATGCTGTAGTGTCTCAAGGCAAAGGAGAAGTTTCTGTGTGTTATGTGCCGCTGTTGACGCCTTTGCCTATATCCGCCACACACACACACACACACACACACAGTCATGACTCGTCCCTTTTATCCCTGGTGTTAACACAGTCAGGCCTGTTTGACACTTCGTGGGCTAAAGCCGACTGTGACTGTGAATGAGGAGAACGTGGACCCCAAAGCCAGACGGGCTTGTCTTTTAAAACCACACACACACACACACACACACACAATCCATCCGTGAAGAATTATAGGAGGGATGTCAGTCTTTTGGAAAAAGATTGTTGTGGAAATTGTGTTCAATGTCGATGACGTTAAGCTTCGCTTTTGAAAGCAACATAGAACTGAACCGTTAACGCAGACGCAAATCAGACCGGAGACAAAGCTGAGTTATACTGAGTCTGAACAAAGTCACAGGTTCGAGAGACAAAGGTACTGGTGGGATCCAGTGGGCAGAGGACGGAGGCGTCCGAGAGTGGGGGGAATCGGCGCGGAGGAAGCGGCTGGACGTGGCAGGCGGTGAGGCTGGAGGTGATCTGCTTGCAGGGGAGAGCAAGGGCATAAACGGGTAACTCGACAGACTGGAGCACAAACCAGAAGGGACGAGGACTGGATCGAGCCGGAGCGTTTACCGCGTGAGGTTATGGAACGAACTGGCGAAGACTGCAGAGGACTCTTGTCAATCCAATTCATTCTTCTTTCCACAGCATGCAACATACTCGCTGCCTCTAATCATTAATAGTGAATTGAACAATAAGACAGCCGACGATCAGTTCAAATATGGGGTTATTATTTCCTTTATTGTTCATTTTTGTTATAATCAGACTCTCAGCATCAGAGTACCTCGCGGTTTTATGCAGTTTGCTCTTAGCATGTTGTACAGGAGCTGTTCTCTGGCTTCCTTCCACCTCTCTGATGACATGGTGTGCCTCATTTTCCAGCCGCTGTCTGCTGTTGGCGTGTCAACATCATTAATATTTACATCTATATTTGCATGTGCTACACTGAGAAGTCTCTCCAGTTCTTTAAGGCCAGTGTCTGTTCAGGAGGGGCAGAAGTGTTTACTCAGTCAACTGAATAGTTGTTTATCAATTGGCCCATCTGACCAATATCTTTGAGACTTTTGTTAGAACTTTTGTTGGGTTTTGTTCTCACGTGATGGTACCAAACCTGGCAACCTGTGACGACCAGCCTGCGAAGCTGCACACAATCACTGTTGTCAAGTAGTCATTGCACCCATTAACACGCATTGTAATTTTTACGTCTGTGTTATTCACCGAGCTCTAGCGCTTTCCAGTAATAAATTCTACCAATGCTGAATCCCAAACCTGGAAGAACTTATATACATACCTACTTCAAAGGAACAGTTCAACATATCCAGCAGGTAACTCCCAAAAAATCCACAAGTTGTATTTTTTTTTCCCCCATTTCTGTAGAAGTTAAGTAGAGAGGCATTGTTAATCAGTAAGTTTTAGGGATATTAGTGGATGTATTTTTCAAAATCTTTGGACATAGTCAGCCTGGCTGTTTCCCACTGTTCCAGTCCTTATGCTAAGGAAGGCTAACCATTTGGTCTCCCACCTAGTGATAACAGACAGGTTGAATTTCAAAGACCCACAAAAACATTTACAAACAGTAGCCTACCTAATGCAGCATCCTATTCGATATTTGTAACACAGTTTTGAACAAAAACTGTACATTTGCAATACACATCAGTTTAGGGGGAAAAAAAATAAACAAAGATTTGCCATATTCAGCAGTTGTTCATTTCATTTTGGACAAGACATCGTGAAAGTCAAACAATTCTTTCTCCACTCCCCCACTGTGCACTCGCCACTTCATTCCAAAGGTCTCAAACGTTCTCAGCTTTTCTCTGAACGACTTTACCCTCACAACATTCACCGTCGATCCAGAAGGTTCATGTAATGTTTCAAAGCTGCAAAGGGGTCCAGAGACCCCGGCTCGACGCAAGGCTCTGAATCACCAAAGTCAAAGAGTCATTCAGTGAGGCATCATTGGCATCAGGCCTTCCATGAGACCTGTGGAAAGAATATTTACACAATTTAATGTCCCTAAACAACATGTTGTTCAAAGTCTTATTTGACAGCGTAGCAATATATGGTCTCAGAATGAAAAAGAAGATGGACTGTCCAGCAGGTCCATAGTCTGAGAACTAGTACATACAAAAAAATAATGCTGTATCAATATAGTCCCTCATAAACAGTGATACACTTAGAAATATATGTTGAATGGGACCAAATGTAAATCAGTTAACAGATCACACAGCTGCACTTCCCATGAAACACTTAAAATCATATTCTTTACATTCCAGTAAAAACTGAGGGAGGGATTTATCTTTGAGTGACCAGGTAAATTAATAAACTTGATCTCAACACAAACGTGGTCACTCAAGGAGAAAACAGCCTGCCTGTATGCAGGACAAGAGCATGGTGAGAGATCTGTAGGATGAATACTTCAGATGTTTGTGGTTTATTTTTGACCTGCTCTCGCTTAGTCAGTGTCGGCGCATCGGCAACAGGGGGATTAAGTGTGGTCTGCACTTGACAACTGTCGACGCTAGGGGGCAGCAGTACGCTTGAATTCTGTCGACGGGATTTTAGGAAAATGCACCGTCCGACCACAAAGTGGGTGTCAATGGCAGAGTGGAACTGTCCGCATTTCTGCACGTTAACTCCCCCAGGAGGTAAGCAACTGAAGAAGCAATGTCTCAAAGTGATAAGCTGAAATCATAAGCCAAGATATATCCGTGTCTTGCTATGTTTCAATGTGTAAACTCAGAAGCCTTCATCAATGCACAGCTTTTCAGAATGTCACCAAGCAAATATTTGAAACGAATTTCGTTCTTTCGTGTTTTGTTTTATATAAAAAAAAATATGATATAATATTTCATGGCACTAGCCAGAGTAATTCAGCACATTAATTAGCAGAGGTTAAGTGTATGTGTAACAGGCCACGGACGTGAGGCCTGTAGCCAGATTAAAATAGTGTTCTGTAAAGAACAGGAAAAAGATGAGACCGACAACAGGTGATGTGCATCCGTCTCTCGCTCTGGTCAAACTTTTATTTGCATAGCATGTACGCACATTAACTGGATTGTTCTCTTCACATTTCTTTTCTCTTAAACAATCAACAGGTTGCTTCATCACAACATATCGAAATTCAGTTCAAATCAAATCAGTTTCAAATAAACTAATAATTCCCACAATGTGTTTTCAGATCCTTCATATACAAATGCCAATGAAATAATTTTTTCTCCAAACTTCTTTGGTGTAGTGCTAACAGTTCAAATTACTGTGCTACACTTTGCAGACGATATTCCAGGGAAACCAGCTGGCAATAGCATATCGGCAAAGTGCTATTAATCCCATTAATAAAATGGTATGGCAAGAGAGAGATATAACACAATACTTTTCTTAAACAATAATTTTACAAAACCACATTACAAAACACACTCATTCTAAATAGTTTCAAACCTGACAGGAATCTTATCAACAATGTCACAACGGAGCCTCCAAATAAACCATGTAGCAGATATCAAATGCATGTGTGCTTCAGGTAGAGCTAGCTAGCATAGCGTTAGCTTTGGCATTAGCCTCTGTGCTAGCCTCAACGTTACCACCACCTTCATTTAACACTCAATCCATTTTACAGATTTATAGCTCAAATAAAATAAATTTTAATGAAATGAGCAATGGGTTCATAAAGGAAAATAACCTGAGGTTTCAGGTGGGGAAAAAAGTGCAAATAATAATAAAATAAACTGGATTCTCCTTAGCTCAGTTCCACGTGCTTCCGGTCCCACCGCTCCTCTGAATGGACCAATCTGTCCACGTGATCAGGATCCAGGTGCGATGACGGCCTCCTCCATCAACATGACTGCAGACTCCGATGCTCGCCGTCCTCCACCAAACAGAAATGTTCCCAAGAAAGAAAAAAAAACCCAGCCTGCAGAGCAATTAATTTACAATCTACATGTCTATTTTCACTTGAGAGTAGCACCGCAATGCATTACATGAACTTAACACAATCTAATGAACTAACCTGACATCACTTTTGTCTGTCAATTATTTTTTTTTAAAATGCATCACAAATACATTTATATCCCACAGTGCATACAGTTCACTCTGTGAGCTCTTTGTTGAGCTATGTACGTAGCACTTAGCTTAGCTCCAATTCACCGATAGAAATGCGTAGCTAGCAGCTCATTCTTTTAAACAACAGCACACTCACTTAACATCGCCACAAAATCCTGACTGGTTTTGATTTACGACACTCTTGAGAGTAAAATAACACACAGCTAAGTCACCAGGATGTCCAGAACATCTGGAGATCACCAGCTGTGTGCTCTGCGTGCAGCCGCGCTACTTCTCGGGTGATGCGTTCAAGGAACATCAGTAATCTCCTAAACTGCGCCGCGCTACTTTACAGATGATGCGTTCACGGAACATCAGTAATCTCCTACACTGCTCAAAGTAACCTGGGTTACGCTTACATTTAGCATGCACGTAGGTGATTTGTGTTAGACACAGAGTGATTTGTGTTATGGGTTGGTGCCACATGTCTATTTCTTTCTTAAGTCTTTTGTTGGACAGGCGAGGTAGGTCTTTTGTTTCTTTTTATGATAGTCAGGCTTTGTTTTCTTAATTTCAATTATTTGGCACCAGCACCTTGTCCCATTCCCCTCCACTCTTTTGTTTCACAATTTTTTTTAACAAAGTGTTAGTAATAAAATAAATACAGTATCACACTAATCTCTCTGTGCAATGGCTGAAAACTGCTTCTCTTTAGTATCTGATGTCAGATGGTAGTGGTGATGATGATGCCACTCACAGCTGGTTTTAGACAGAAAAACTTGCTGAAACAAATCCTCATCTTTGTATTGCCACGCACAGGTTTGTAAAGACAGTGATTCATCCCACGTATGAAACTCAGCAGTGCTCCTTTCCCTGGTCTCCACCATAGACAACTAGATGTATATCAATAGCAAAATTATTGAGCAAAAGCTCAAACTTCATCGAGTCAAAAAATCTGAGATAAATTAGCAGATGTTACGCACGTGCTTGTCATACAAATAATTACATTGCCTGCAAATATTTAAAATGTTAGTCTAGTTAGGGCCCGGGCGCCGACCAGCTGGAGGCTGGCGAAGTCCCTCTTGCATTTGCTCCGTTTATAATTTTTCTCCTTTGCGCGTTGTGCTCATTTTTCGACTGCTTAAACGTGCATGAAGGTTTGCCAAAATTTGCACAATTGCCAGACAGGTGATGTCATTCGTGTTTCTCAGATCATCGCCTAAGTGTAGGAGACCATGTCCTTCATCTTGTTCCATACGTTGAAGGTGAGGTTGCCCACATGTTTTGCCATGTCTATCAAGGCTCCAGAGGATATCTGAGGATCATCCAGCAGGGGGCACTGCTTGACTCTTTCCACTTCCCACCGCTAGTTCTGCAGAAATGAGACATCTGCAGTTTCTAGCTCCTTTTCTGTGGCTCTGATTGTTTCTGGAAGAGCTGCTGTTTCTGCTCAGAGCCTCAGTCCTCTTCTTCATCATGCGACTCTTTTGCTCCTCTTCCTTCCTTAGGGCAGTGATCCTAGATTCTTTTTACTGAAGCACTGTGAACTCATATTCAATCCTCTTCTCAGTCTGACTGGCTTGGACCTTAATTTCCTGAGTTGTTAGATCCCAGTTAACTACAGTTTTTCCTGCGAGGGCTTTACAGATTTGGTGAGCAAGTGGTGCGTTTGAATTCAATCATCCTCTCTCTTCACTGAAGTACAATCAGAAACTGTTTCCTAGTTTCTGTCTCACAGTCAGATAATGAGAGGAGTCCTGTCAGAGCATTTACCGTAGGAGACCATGGGCCCCAGGTGGACCGCTCAAACAGGATTTAAGACCGATAACGTGCGGAGGTTTGTCTGGACACTCCTCAAGCAAGATGCCGACCCCGGGTTTGTTGCATTCCAACAGCTTTGCACCTGCCTGTATATTTTCTGGAATTAAATGTCAACCCAGTCGGCTTTGAGAGGCATTGGGGTACTGTGAGCTAAATGCTAACATCAGCCTGCTAATGTTTTGTGTTTTGGAGCACCTTAAAAGACCCCTGGAGGCCCCTGGAGGCCAAAGTAGGTCCTGCTGGGACTTTGGTGTCTTTTACTGATGAACATGGATCATTCCATCTGTAACACCCCAGTCAGTCCCATTTCTCCGACCACCTGACTCCAGACGATGTGTCTACTTCACAAACACAGCTGAGCCCTCTAGTATGTGGGTCTCATTCTCCGATGAGAAGGGGAACTCCAAATGATCTGGCACGGTGCGGCTGAGGCTCGCCGCTGCCATGTTGCGTGCCATGTTTATGTAAAGGCTGATTACAGCCCATGTGAACATCGCCTCTCAGTCTTTCTGTCTTTAAATGACTTGTCCTATAAAAAGCCGGCTGACCCCGCTGCGACTCTGCCCTGCCAGGCAGTGTCTCGATGTCCAGCAGCAGCTGACGCTCTCCGTGTATACACATAACACACAACACCTGCCACTGCCTGACCTTTTACTACGCCCACCATGGCAAACACACAACACCTAGCCAATGAATCGTATATCAATATAATCTTCTGAGCTCTGCTGTCACATCACAATTCGCAAACTAGCTCAGGAGTACCAGTGGCTGCTGAAGTGCTCAGTTGCAAACTTTACAATCACATACTGTCCCTTTGTCATGCACGTTGAATCCTAGTGTATAATTGATAACATACTTTGTGTCCTCATCCAATTGACATGATACTAGAGAGTTGGTTAGCTGACTATGACTAAGTTGCCTTCAAAGTGCCCCCTAGAGAGTACACCACTCATCCACTATGCACAAAAAGGCTTTTTCGGGGTTATATGAAATTTGCTATTTGCTATGGAGACACAGATAGTTACATAATAAATCAATAAATAATACCACAAATGTATACAGACATCACATATACAACAATGAAACATAAACATTATTCGCAGAAAGCATTTCATGTCTTGTTGATTCTTTATTCTTTATAAATATTTAGTAATTTTAGTAGTTTTGATTTTGAAAATGTTTTATCAAAGGCCATATTTCCCACATTGCCAAACCTTTGACAATGGCAAGAATGTGAAGCTTTCACATGCTCAAAGTTAAACAGATAAAAGGCTCTACTAGTTTTCCATTCTCGAAAGTTTTTATTTGTTTCAAAATGCCATTTTCCCTCAATGACAGATTTATTCCATCATGCCACTTTTAAGCAAAAAGGCTTAGAATCGGTAGAGGTTGCTTTTTGATTGCCTGTAACTTGGATCAGCCAAAAAGGCAAGCAAACGCCGCGTTACCTAACGCCACTTGATACTGCAGTATTTTGTGTTTGGCGCTATACAAATAAATAGATTTTACCGTACAGTTGTGATATTAACAATACAGTTGCTGAAGAACAACTGTATTGTTAATATCACAATTAAACTTAAAGATTTTTCTCATACTATTGTTTTGTTGGTAATCTATTCTTTTAATAGCCTAACACTATACTGTATGTACTGCATGTAAAAACAAAAGCAAGAGTAAATTGTTAAGTCAGTCTAGACCCACCTGTCTATGTGAGCTGCGGTTTATCTGTGCTCCACCACGAAGCTCATGGTGGTGCCATCAAACGAGGGCGGGGCAATGATCCGGGGCCCCTGCTGGGACGTGAGGCTGATGACCGGCTGCTTGGCGCTGGAGAAGCCCTGCTGCGCCCTGCCGGAGGAGACCTGCTGCTGAGCTCCAGTGGCCGCCAGGGGAGACCTCCCCGTGGCCATATAGTAGGGACTCTCCATGTAAATGCCCTCAGTCTGCTGTGATGCCGCTTTATCGCCACTCTCCACCTCTGAATGCACTGACATCTGTGACGGCACCAGCGTCCGGGCCGGGATCACTGAGGGTGTGGGCATGAAGCCTGGGTAGATCATGTAGGTGTGTCCATATGCCCCTGGACTGAGGGCCAAGGGGGAGATTGGCATGGGCACCGGGGTCATGGGGGGCTGTGGCAGGGGCACATCCACATACTGGCCCGTTTCTGGGTCAAAGAGGCGCTTGGTCGCCGGCTGCACAGGGGTGTCCACCAGGTAGTAGTTTCCTGTGGTGGGATCCAGGAGCATCTTTCTCTGGGTGGCCTGGAAGGGGTCAAGGGCGGGAGCGGGTGTGATTGCTGGGGAGAAGCAGTACACTTGTGGCTGATTGGTGGACATACTCAACGGCAAGGAGTGGTAGAATGTGGCAGAATGTATCCCTGGTGAGCATGCCTCCATCCCAATGCTGGAGCAATTGGGGGTCTGGTTGTGGTACCCCTGCCCCGTGGCAGCAAATCCCAAGTGTCCTGGAGGAGTGGTTGGGTTTGAGTGAGCGGTGGGTGTGTGTGCAGATGTTTTATCTGCAGACGGCGGCTGTTTGCTGCTGCTGGCATGAGACTTGACCGGAATGGTCAAGTAGTTCTCATTGTACTGTGAAGTTCTGTCCATCTCCTTCGATTCAGCTCCTTCATTTCCGCTTACCTTTTGCTGGCTGATTTTACATGACACAGGCAGTACGGGCGACTTTGGGACAAAGTGTCTGGCACTGAAAGGTGTTTGTGTGGAGGTGTTTGGCTCAGTCACCTTTGCGGCCGTGGAAGCCTTAAGGCTGGAGCTGAGGCTGAACATGTTTTTGCTGCCTGTGATGCCAGTGGCTTGTGTTGACTTAGCAAACAGCCTGTCATCACGTGCACTGGATATCTGAAGGCCCTTCAGAGGGTCTTTGTCCTCCCGCCTCAGCAGGCTCTCACCACTGGGGGATGCTGCTACCGCTGGTGGCGCCTTGTCCATGTTGGGATACGAGTCTTTTCTCGCTCCGTCATCCTCAGGTCCCCCGTGCTGCTCGCTGCCTAACAGTGAGAGCACGTGGCTGTCTGTTAGGGGCTGCAGCTCATTCTTCCTTTTCCATTCATTTTTGTCAAACACATAAAGCTGCTCCATGGTCTTCACGGCAGCCTGGAGTTTTTCAAAAGCCACCAGGTTGCCCATCTTTGATTCAGGTTTCTTCTCTGCCACATCTGGTATTTTGTCCTGTTTCTTTGACGATAGACTGCTTTCAACTCTCACACCTACGCCCCCCTCTGAGGAATCATTTGTGGCTGCTCTTCCTGCAGCCCATTGCAGCGGAGCACTCGTGGCGCCCTCTGGAGACGATCCGTCACTGTCCAAGGGCTCCCGTTTAGATAGGTCAAGATTTCCACAGGGTTTTCCGTTACTATTTGTATTCACAGACTGACATTTGATCACAATGGGGGACACGGAATTGGGATCTTGACGGGGAGTTTGCCTATTTTGCTCAGGGTGTTTATGTTCGTTGTTATCCAAAGAAACAAAGTGATACGAGCTCTTAACCAATTTACGCACGTCTCGCACTTGGTGAATGGGCGTCTGCAGTTTCCCTTTATTATCTCTGATGTCTCTCACCGTGAATTGCGGCACTTTATCTGAAGACTCACCCTTCAAAGACGCGGCCAGCGTCTGGCATGTGAAGTCATTCGCCCTGGCGAGGCTGGCGGCGTTACAGCCTATATTAGGAGTGCGCAGCTTGGAGACGCCAAAAGGCTCCGCTTTATTGTCCCTGACGCTCCTCAATTTAATCTTGATCTCCGGAGATTTGGATGTGGCGACGCTCCTGGAGTCTGCGGCGCGTAAAGAGCTGTTCAACTCAGCGCGCAGTTTAACGCCTCCTCCGTCTCCACATTGAGAATAACTCCTGTTCTGCAGCTGCTGTCCGACTTCCCCGTCACTGGACAGCAGTTGGATACTTGGCACAAACAAATGTGACATTTTAGTCGGTTTGCCGGGGCCCGCCGAGCAGCGGTCCCCCTCGCCCTCTTTGTCGTGAGCTGCTGGCGGCTTCTCCTCTTGGGTTTTGTCGTTTTTATACTCCTTTTGAAACTCTACCTCCTCGTCCTTCCAGCATCTGAACGCGCTATTTTGGCTGCGGAGCAGCGTGCTCTTGGACGCCTCCGATGCGCCTTTTTTAATATAGCTTCCAACCTCACACGTCGGCTCCCAATTAGTCTCTGGAGCGGGAGCGGCCGCGTCTTGTCTCCGACAGTCGCTCCTGGTATCACATGAGCCGCTGTCCACAATGTCCCCTAACTCATCCAGGCACATTATGGCGTAGTCAGAGCTGCTCTCCGAAAACCTGCAGCTCTGTCTGTGCAACTCCCTGCTCCCCTTCCCCTTGTGGCCGTCGCGCTCCTGGTGCGCAAAGCACGGAGAAGGCGCCTGCTGCGGCTCCCGTATCTCCCCTCTTTCCATCTTGCGCTCCTGCTCGAACTGCATCTTCTTAGAAAGCACATTTTTGATCACGCTCGAGGCGAATATGGCTTTCTTGTGCGAGTCTTCCATGGTTGTAGACGGCGGCTTGCTGGCCCCTCTCCTCTGGCCGCTTGGCAAACTATTGGTAACTTTATCTGTGGAAGGTGATCCTGCAGCGTTTTGTGCAAAGTCGGTGCGCCTTTCTCCGCCGGACATTCCCGATTTGACATTGCAATGAAAATTCAGAGTTTCTGTGAGTGTGATCACCCCACTGTGGCCCTGGCTGAATTTCCCCATCAGCTCTATTTGCTTTGTGGATGACGACGAGCCGTGGGGGTTTCCACTCAGAGTAAAGAGCTTGCTGGTGGGCGGTTTGATGCTTGCCAGTGCAACACCCTTGTATCCTTTATTGTCTATGTTTTGGGCTATTTCAAATGAGGCCGTAGAATTTTGGTGGGAAACGACACTATGATCCAGTCCCTCTGACACGTTCATGTTGCCATATTTCAGGTCGACAAACGTTGACCACCTGTTTATCCCTATCCCATGCTCTGATGCGGAGGACTCGCTGGAGGTGCTGAAATTGATGGCATCCAAGTATGGGTAAGCCAGGCTCTTGAAGGCTTTGGCTGTCAGGTTACGCACCTCCTTGTCAGCGTCGTCCAGCTCGCTGACGGCGCTGGACGCACCGCTGGAATACTCGGTGACCTCTTTCCCCCTCAATTTGCCGCCAAAGTGCACGCGTCCGGGCGCAGCTATGAAACACTTCGCCGTGTCACACACTGTCCCTGCCTTCCCATCAACTCCCCTAAACACATAGTGACTCACGTCACCGGGCCGCCTGGCATGATAAACAATATTCCCATGTTCTTGGATGGTGCCAGGGTCATTTATAGCTCGAGAAGTGGTCCTGATTGACAGGTGGATCTGCCCCCCGCTGTTGCCACTGCACTGCTGCTGCTGCTGCTGCTGCTGCAGGGGCTTCGACGCGCTCTCGTCTAAGCTGGTGCTCTTGGCCCCATGGCACAGATCGCTTTCAAGCAGAGTGCTGACTGTCGCTGCTGCGCCCTGGGAGCGAGGCTGGCCCCCGTCCCCCCCGTCCCCCATCGCTCCATCCCCATTAAGAGAAGCGTAATCGACAAAGGAGTACACCTGGTTGTCATCCTCAATGTCCCAGCTGGTGGAGGAGCCGAGGTCGTAGTCTCCCTCGTGGTCCGACAGCTCGGAGAGCAAGATCTCGTGCGTGGTAATGTAATGGGACTCGACACACGGGGCGAAGTCGTCAGAAAGCACCAAACTAACGTCATCCTCCTCTTCATAATCATCCGAGTGACTTCTCCCGCTCAGATGATGATCACCACAGTGTAATTCTTCATCGCTCGGTGTTGTACTGATGTCTTCGTTTCTGGACACCCCTGGCTGCGTTATGACGCGCTCGCTTTTGTCTCCTGGTTTGGGATGACCCTCTGACTTTGCGTCAATACAAAGAGCAACCGATGACGTTGACGAATCAGGGGCACCCTCCTCGGTAGCTCCAGTACGTTTCCCAACTCCAGAACAGTCTTTCTTCTTAGTTTCAACATCGGTTTTAATCGCCGACTCAGCGTTTGCTCCCATTGCGCACAGATCTCCGGCGCTGGTGTTCTCCATAGGGACAGGCATTTGATTTCTTGCACCAAAGCAACAGCCTTTCCCCGCGTTTGCCATGCTTGTCTTCACGCCCATGAACTCCAAATCCACGAAATTGCTTTCGTCTCGCCCCTCGGGCGCATCCTCGCCGTCGTGCGTCGATTTGGGGAGCCGCTCTTTCAGCGCTCGGGGAGTCGCCGGTGTCTCCACGCAGCTTTGCGCAGTCTCCATGGCCCAAGTGGCGGGTTTTAGCTCACATTTGGAGGCGACAGAGATGAATCCCCCCACCCAGGATCCCTCCGTCTTTCAGACACGGATGGTGCTGCGCGCTAAGACGCGCGCCCGGACAGTCACTCTGGTGACAAGGAGGCGCTGCAGACATGCGGCCTAAAGACGAGTATCTAAAACGGACCGGAGACATTACTAACTACCGTCTGGCACACATGGTTCTCAAGCTGGGGTTCGCGGACCAATGGGGGTCGTTGAGAGGGGCGCCCATGCAAAAGGAGTTCATTGAAAAAAACAAAACAACTTAATCTAGATAGTTCTCATGTTTTCTACAAATCTGCGGCTCATAATAACTACATGCACAAATCAAAGTTCCTCCATAATCTGGAGAAGCAGAGAACATAATGCAAACCGCTCATATTTTCTTCATTTTGCATCACTTTTCCAGAAATACGCCATCATTTACATGTATGTAGGATCATGAGAACAGAAGATATAATCATAAAACAAAGCACAAGGAGCTGGTTAAAAGACAGAGATGAACCAGAAGTGGATAATCTGCAGCACAGATCAGAGAAGTTAGAGTCAGGTTTAATTTCTAAAGTTTTTTCAGGTTCTGAATGACAGAACAGAGGAGAGGGGGACTTCATATTGTGTCCAGCCATTAAACCTTTTACTTACTATTAACATGTTCACAGTGTAGCTTCTGGACTTTTTAGTTAGGGAGAAGGGTCAAGTGTATTTTAAACACTTTTACCGACGCATTTATTTTTACACAGCGGCATTACATATCTGAATTCATGTTCATGTGTTCACATCTTTAATGAAGGGATGTATGCCTCCACAAACTAGTCAAGTTGTATTATATCACATGCACATCTGTATTCACCAGGTTCCTGCTGTTCCTCTCCTGAGTCGAGAGTCTGAGGACAGAGAATGTCGCTGAAGCCCCTTGTGATTCAGGGATGTTTAAATTAAAATCATTCCGACTGGGCTTATCCTCATTTCTACTGTAATATTGTGTATGCAACAGAAAAAAAGTCAGTTTCCTCATGCACATGCTCGGCCAATAAAGCAGATTCCGATATAATATGACAGCAGAAAATGCCTCATATATGGATGTTATTGCAAAGAAGATACAAATTCAAACGTAGACATGTCACTCACATCTTCTTTAGATCTACAGAAGCACGCCTTATTCTAGGTTGGCGATTATTAGTCTCACCAAGTCTCCCCTTCTGTTCCAGAGTCATGGCGTTGAATATTGGAAAGTGGGTTTTTTTTTCAGAATATTAAGATGTCACAGTGAAGCCAACCTTTGGCGTTTAGGTTAAAAGATAGAACAACTAGTGTATGCATTCTGGAGTTATGTGCTTTGTGAGGTCAGAGTGACCTTGACCTTTGATATCCGACCACCAAATTCAATTCAGTTCATCTTTGAGGTCCGAGTGAGCCTTTTTGCCAGTATTGATGAATGACGAAATTCCCTTGAGGCAGTCCTGGGATGTCCTGTCCACGACATCCCAGGACTGCGGTGACAGGACTGACGGTGACAGCCGTCGTG
The DNA here is from genome assembly GCF_022379125.1 of Scophthalmus maximus. NCBI lineage: Eukaryota > Metazoa > Chordata > Actinopteri > Pleuronectiformes > Scophthalmidae > Scophthalmus > Scophthalmus maximus. The sequence continues at coordinate 26,565,680 of NC_061515.1, read as the reverse complement.
GAAGGGTAGAAATTAAAAATCAAAACAGATGGAAAAGTTCATCTTTAACCTACAAAAATGAATAGAAAAGTTATTGTTTGGTCATAATTAGGCTACAACATTACGATATTGTGTTTGATTATATAAACATTGTATAACTATTAATGTTTGTTTATGATTTCTTATTATTTCTATTCTTTTAATTATTGACAGTTGTGAATGTTCAGATTGATTTCAGATTCATCCTCAGACTGAACTGATTCGAATGCCCGTGTGACAGTGCATCAGATTGGGTGTCGTCACTCAAACCATGTCCAGTCTGGACTCAAACAGGTCTAATGAATATATATATATATTTAGGACCGTTCTGCCGGACAGACGGATAACATTTCTGGCCAGACAGACAGCTCCCTGGCTGTTTTTAAAAATACACGCGCGGCTCAAATGTAGACGCCGAGGCAAAATGTGAAAAGTGCAGCTATGTCAGATGGGAGGGAGTGAAGGCAGGGTTCTGTGACACCTCGGATGGAGGCTGTGTGGCAGATAAACACCCAAGTGACAACAACTCAGCAACAACTCACCCCAGTGAGGAGTTAGCGGCTGTGCACGTCTGACTGCTGAAGCTCTCCGGGGGTCAGTCGGTGTCAGTGGGGGCCAGTCAGAGGCCAGGGGCCACCGGGGGCCTTCGGAAAATACCAGAGGTTCCGAGGTCAGGTTTATTCTGTCCCATAGTGAGCCATTCAAAAATTCTTCTAAAGCCTGCTATATATATATATAACTACATGGATACTGAAATTGTGGTTTTTCAATGAAGGATATTTTTTTTCAGTTCTATGAATTCGGGTGAATTAGAATGATTGAGTGTATGCAACGAATGCCTAAACAATTATTCACAGGATTACAATTGGAAGATAACATAAGAGCTATGGCTGTGTGGTTTTTCCTTATTTCCTGTGATTTTATTTACCGGGGTAACAGGTCTCAACATTTTGTCTCACAGTTCCTCAATAATAGACTGAGTATCACTTTGCCAAAATATATTAGAGAAGGAGCCTGTAATGTGTTTCCAGCAATTTTTTATAAAGTCGAGAGAGAAGGACCAAGACTGACTCTGTGCATTAGACAATGGTGTTAGTATCGACGGTGAAACCGATGATGCGCACCGGGGCCCATAGGCTTACAGGGGCCCATAGGCTTACAGGGGCCCATAGGCATACCGGGGCCCATAGGCATACAGGGGCCCATAGGTTTACAGGGGCCCATAGGCTTACAGGGGGCCCATGACGGGAGGAGAATTTAAAAAAAAAAAAAATAATACCATGTTCAAATCGTACAATCATATTCAATCAGAGCGAAAGGAGACTAGGGGCAGGCTGTTATATTAGCTTTGATAAATCTGACACTCAGACCAGCCTTCGATCAGCACCACGGACAGCAGCCGAACCTCGGCAGGGAGTTGGCTCCGTGGTGATCCAGCAATTGCCTGCTTGGCCATTGTCTGGAGGGGGCGGCTGTGAATGTCTGGGGCGAGGGGGGGGGGGGGGGCAATCACAATTATGTTACGCTGCTGGCAATAGAGCAGTGGTTCCCAAACAAGGGGTTCGGACCACTAAGTGCACTGTAAGAGCAGTTTCACAGCAATCAAATTAGATTTCAAACCATTACAAATTGTGTATTATGGTCGTAATTGTTAAAGAGGGATGTCACCTTGTAAAATAAGTGGGCAAAGTCTTGCTTTTTGCTTCATATTGTTTTTTTTCTTGTCCCCTAACATCAAAACAATAAAATATATTGCAAACCACAGATGCTCTTCGGGTCTTTTGGGATTTACCGTAAAGCTTACGAACTCCACTGTCAAGGGTTACTGAGCATCAATCGTAGAGGATCGAGTATTATTCAGTCCTGTTGTCGTACATTCCAGATCTACTCTGCGCCATGTAGATACGTACGCACAAGGATTATGAAAACTGAGGACAGTTTTTCCTGCAACGAGCTCAGACTCTGTCATCGTGACTCAACACATAGACCCTCCTAAAACATAGGTGTCAGTTAAAGTTACATGGATGACAGATTTGAGTGGGTTGCAGCCTCGTCCTGAATCGAATGTGTGAATAACTCTAAAATGAATGAGTGTCATTCGTCTCAAGGGCGCCATCACAGGGATCTTTGATATACTAGACAATATGAATCCTCTGTATATGGCTAGCCTTAGGCTACATCCACACTAATACTGCTGATTGTAACACACACACACACACACACACACACACACACACACACACACACACACACACACACACACACACACACACACACACACACTATAGAAGGTTCTAATCCGGCAAAGTAATTGGTCACTGGAAACTATATGTTAGAGAAGGAGCTTTATGACTTTATGACTTTAAAAATCTTTAAAAACACACAGTGGAAACCCCCAACTCAAAGAATGGGAGTGCATTTTATGCCTGCTTGTTTGCCTAGGTTTATTTCATTTAGTCCACGTGGGGGATGCTGAATAAGCTGTTGACACTGAAATATTCACAAATTGTTGACAGGTCACAGTTAGTATCTTTGCATATGTGCCTATTTACATAGCCAGCAGACATGCGACATTAGCATTATTTGGAGTTATGTGTGGGCCACATTAATGCTTGGACAGCAAAGAGTGTCTCTGCCCTTGTCCCCACCAACGCTTGGGAAAAATATCTGGTTCTTCTCCATGATGTTCACAAGCCGGTGTCTGTCCTGGATACGGACGCTGCCATCTTCAATCAATTAATTCATCAATCAATCAATAAATCAAGCAATCAAATTCTATTTGTATAGCCCATATTCACAAATCACAATTGGCGTTATGGGGCTTAGCAATCAGTACATGGTGCAACATTGCTGCTTATTCAACTGCCCGACCAAATGCGAGTCAGTCTCAGCTGTTAATCAGGATGTCGAATCCCCTTTTCGCAGCATCAAATAAGATGTAAGAGGGTGATAAGAAGCACCGAAATTGACAGAAAACCATCTTTGTGAGAAATTGAGCGTGTACTTTTTAGTTTGGTCCACGTCCCATCTGCTAAGATGGAGGAGGCAGTTGTTTATGAGCTATATTGCAGCCGGCCACAGTGGGTATTTAAGATGCTTTGGCTTCACTTTTGGGAGCTGTCATATATATATTGTCATTGTATGAAACCAAAACAACGAGCTCAAAGAAGATAAAAGGCTCTACATAGGTAAGAGGAGCTGGAGAGTTGGCTGTAATTTTCATAACACCCCCCCCAAAAAAAACTATGCTATCATCTAAATATGGTGTTAAAAAAAATATCTCTGAAAAGTCAAACCTAAGAATATAAAATATCAATCTCAATAGTATGAGACAGGCATGTAAGTGACCAGGATCACCACTTACAGAAGTCAGGCAGCGTCAGGGAGTCCAGTCTAATTGGAATGAATAACTGGGCACGCTGATGGTTTGCTGGCAAGGAACCCTGAACTCATCTGCTGTTACTGTTGGTAGGCAAAATATCCCCCCGTCACCCGCTGCCAGCTGTGTATAATACTGTAGATAGTGAATGGGAAACCAGAGATGACCCTGCGCCTGACCTGAGTGAAACTCTGCTCTACATGTGTCGAAGACTGGGGGATCCAGCCCATGTCCCGTACCAACATCAGCATCTAGTAATGTTTAAAAGAACCAATGACTGACGGTTTAATGATGAGGCAGCACAAAACACTTAATTAAGGGTGTTTGAATATAAATTAATAAGTTGATAGGACCAAAACCACAATTTATTCTTTTTGTTTGTTTGGCCTAAATGTAACCAGGACACATACCCCAGTCTCCAGCTCTTTGTACACCCACCAGCCATCACCCACCACCCACCAGCCACCACCCACCACCCATCACCCATCACCCACCACCCATCACCCACCACCCACCACCCACCAGCCACCACCCACCACCCACCACCCATCACCCATCACCCACCACCCACCACCACCACCCACCGGCACCAAATCTCTCTGTGCAGCAGAAGAGTGTAGTACTCCTCTGGAAAATACAAGTCAGGGCAAACATGCAGTATTCCTCTAAGCAAGAACATCTCCTTCTACATGACATCGACATAGTCCAAGTCAGATCTATTCACAACAGCAGCACAATATCTGGAGCGCTCCGTGGCGTCTGGGCAGCAGGAGGCTCCAACGTCTCTGCAGTGGAAAGCAGCTTCTTTGGCGGTGACAGTCATCGACGCGTCCACTCGCTCGCTGCGAGTTTCTCCAGAGATTCCCCTCCTGCATTCTCACATGGGCTCACTCGGACATTCTCCGGAGATCATACTAGGGGGGCGGTGGCAGGAAAAACTCAGGAGAAGGTCCGACTATCTGTGGACATTTGCGTTCACACACACAAGTTCAGGACGACCAGTGCATGTCTGAAAGCAGCTCAAGTAACTAAGAACACAGAAGTTGTTCTAACTACAGCCTGAGGGCCATGTGTGGCCCCGCACCGTAATTCATACGGCCAGTGAGTTTTTAATTACAATTAGATTTGATGCTCTGACAGTATTTTAATGCATATTCCATTGTTAACCCCGGGTGTCGCTGACTGTCAGAGCATTTTGGTGAACATCTCATTTGATTTGGTAACTTAGTCTCACAGATAAGCAGGGACTCAGTCAACACAAGTCACAGCCTGAGCTAGATGGAGTGCTTTGCAGACCTTGCAGTTTTAGTTCATTTTAACTGGCAAAACATTTTTGCAAGGAAAAAAATGTACGCACACATGAAATCTTCTTTGATGACAAATTAGAGGCAAACCGACACTGTACACTCCCCAACGTTGCACGTGTCTTGCAGCTCCAGAGGCCGCTGCTGCTCAGCAAAAATGACACAGTGTTGCTTTAAGTTGACCCCTCAAGCCTTGATGATATAAACAGTTCTGAAGACAGGGTTACAGGAAAAGTGGCATGAATCGCTGTGTTGAGAACGAGAAGAAGAAAAAACAGCTATAGGGGGTTTTAGAAAATATCACGTTCTTTTTTCTTTCCTTTCGGCCATTGGTCAGCGGGAGGAGAGGGTGCCCGGACAGGATTGGACAATCTGACAAGCACTTCTTCTGAAGAATACTATACAGTATGTAAATAATGCATAATACATACTCTGTAAGGCTCCATGAATGAGTTTGTGTGAAAATCAAGTTTGTCAACCATCTCAGCTGATTTTGTGCCTGCGTGGCGTATATTCCTAAACCAATGTGTGTTGAATTAAGTCACCACTCAGCAAACCAGGAGGAGGCATGAATAAATAATGTACCATTTGCACAAAAGGGGGCATAAACTGGGGCCCAGCAGCATGAGAACCTCAGTTGTTGGTCCAAACACTGCCTGGGGCTCAGTTACTGTAAACCCAGCCGCACATACAGGATATATTTAGCACACTATTTCAGTGCGACGGCCCGGTGACTGCAGGTCTTGAGGAGATACAGTTACTCCTGGTGTCCACATTAAAACAGCAGGCGGTCAATCAAGACTGGGCCATTCGTCAAAAAGCATTAAGAGGGTGAGTGGGTAACCAGTGCACCGCTAAATACACCTGTCCTTTCCTATAACATCATCTTCTGTAACCAGCACAGACGACAGTATATCTCCATAGCGGCATGTACTGCGATGAGCTCTGAGAAGTGATGAAATAACTTATAAAAGCCACGTGTCTCCTTACACAGCAGGACGCCTCCTTTGGCAGCTAATAGAGACTCTTCCTTTCAACTTTCATTTATCTTCGAGGGTCAAGATTAAAGGACAGATCAGTTTCCTGAGCCTGAGGAAACAGTTGTATATGTATAAGGAATCCAAATATTATACATAATCAAATTGCACCATGGGAAGCGTTCCAACTATATGGCAGTGTGATATTCAATCACTGCCGTCCACATTCAACACCAGCGTTCAGTGCCAATGTGAGGGTGTGAAGATTAAAGTGAAGTGTTCCTTCATCACTGGAATCGCAGGTTCGCATTCGCTCTCATGCTGGCTGTCACACACCACTAGTAATATGGCTGTATGCATGCAAATGTGAAAGTATATAAGCAATGTTAAGGAAAATAATGTGCATACAGTATCTCTTTGGTTCTCCCCTATCTTGTATGTTCCAGCCTTATGAACTTGAGTAAGAGTTTCAGCCTGACTTTGGAATAATGGTTTCACAAAGTTATCTAAAATTCAAGCACAAATTTGCAGATGGACTTTGTTTAGTCGTCCTCGAGTCGGTTAGGCACCGACATGTTAAGTGTGGAACATTTACAGTGTGTCGTTGCATATGGAAGGGCGAGGCCAAGTCAGGTGAGGGCAAATTAAACATCTTCATGGCAACTGAGCCAACTCTTTATGTAAAGATTATTTTGTCAGTTCAAATTAGCTACAGCCCATGTGTCCATCCAAGCTCTAGCCAGCCATGAAAGCCTATAATATTTCCATTTTATTTTCAATGGGTCATCTTCGTAAATGACATCAGCTCTTCTTCAAAGAACTGGTGGCCAACTAACTAGATGCAGAATTCCATCACGCAGCTTTTTGAGCCTGCCTCACCAACACTGGCCTTGGCTGAAAGGTCATATTCTGCACACACTCCGCGGCGATACAGAAGAATGAGCTGTAATTTCAGAAAGGATATGATAGTGCTATGATAGAGATCAAACTAATCTGTTTTCCATCTGTCACTGGCTTTTCATCAGCAAAGAGTGGGGGCAAAGATAAGAAAAGGTTACATCCCCTTCCTTCCTTTAAACTGGAGACTCTGTGCTGTACGAAACGACCGCCTATGGCCACTTTAAGTGGAGCACAAGGAAGAAGAATCTTTGTGTCTGTGGCCGGGGCCGCGGGTCAGCCAGCATTCAATTTACACTTTAGGTCAAACTCAGATTCTGTATTGATACGGGTGACAGCAAATTAGGCTCAGAACACAAGATAATTTTTAAAACATGCTACCACATCCCCGCCCAAAAAAACAACAACAATTTATAATAGACTATTAAAAACCATTAAAAAAAACAAATCCAGTCAAAACAATCATCAATATTTATTCCACTCCGAGTATTCTCCATACTCGGAGTGCCGACACACACACACACGCACGCACGCACGCACGCACGCACGCACGCACGCACGCACGCACGCACGCACGCACGCACGCACGCACGCACGCACGCACGCACGCACGCACGCACGCACGCACGCACGCACACACACACACACACACACACACACACACACACACACACACACACACACAGCAAAGCAAAACCAAAAATAGGGAATATAAATCTAAATTTTGAAGGACGTGCAAAAAAACCAAGGATTTGAGGTTTGGAGAGTTGGATTTTGTTTAGTCTGCGTTTCTATACTCTTTGTACCTTATTTGGGTCCTGCTCCTTCACACCCGTGACACTAAACTGCTTACATTTACACGTAAAGTGTGCTGTTGTGGGACAGTTCAGTTCATCAGTGGTATGTGGTCAATAATAATATTTCCATGGGTCAGTCATATTAATGCAATAACGGTATTCAAAGAATTTTCTTTTTTCGGTTTCACTTGAACCATAAAGTAGATTCTGAGGCAAGTGATGTTGTTGATATTCCACTGGGGGGCACCAGAAGGGTTTGACTTGTTCCTGCTGCTAATTCTGACATGCCAGACGTGTGTGTGTGTGTGTGTGTGTGTGTGTGTGTGTGTGTGTGTGTGTGTGTGTGTTGCTACCTCTCCCTCCTTTCTCTCCTGGCCTGTGTGTGTTCTTGGCAGACAACTCTTAGTTTTCTCAGAAGGGGCTGGCACTAACCCGTGTCTATCTTTCACACATGGAATGTCCACTTCCCTCTCGCTGTAAAGTAATGACGGCTTCAGTCGGCGTGAGGAAACACTGCCAAACAGAGACATTGCACCATTTTCCTGCTTCCAGCTGAGGAGGACGATGCAGTAAGAGGCGGGTCTCTGCCTGCTGCTGCTGCTGCTGCACAGAACCACAAACTGCACTTGTGAAGATGAACCTCCTGGAACTCTGTGAGGGATTCTGACCTGCTCCCTCTGACCTGAAACAAGGGGACCAAAAGCAAGACTTGAGGAGAATGTACGTGAGTATTAAAGAGTAAAGCGGCCCTCAGCTCTCACAGTAGGAGGAATGTTCTGTATTATGAGGGCGTGTCGAGGAATGAAAGGCGAGCCAGCTCTGGGGCGATTAACAAATCTGCAGGAAAGTTGAACCCATGAGACGAGTGCTTCTGAAGTGACCCAGGGTGTTTTCTTTGAATCATTTCATTTTAATCTTCAGTCTGTGTTGAAAACCAATTTATTTTGCTTGTTAAATCGGTGAAAAAATGAGTTGTCGCAATAACGAATTCCTTGGAAGGCTGCTCATTTTTTGAATGTAGGAGCCTTCAATCTGAGCTCACTTTAATTTTATTTTAGTTTAAGTGAATGATTTTAGAGCTTAATCCCTTTATATCCCTATATTGTATGTATATGTACTGTAAAGGTATATAAAAGCATACCTTAGTCCTAATGATGGCTTCTTGGATGAGTGACAAGTCCCACATTAAAAGTTCATCATTTTTTATATGAACCCTGTTACTCATGGTCATTAACCCTCAGAGAATTATCACCAACTCTGCAGTTTATCTCAATTCCCCTAGTGCTTTTTTTAGCCTGTTCTAGCTCATTGTTTTATTCTACGCCCTGCGACTTCGCCAAGTCTCACCGCTCTGTCACCTGACTTCCAGTGACTGTTAAAGCTCGGAAATGCTCCGATACGCAAGAGCCGCTGGTGAACACAGTGGAGCATCTAGCAGTTGTAGAAAAATCCTGGAGCCTTTCACTTTCTGAAGTTGGTGGGTGGAGACCCAAACGGAGTTTAGACGATCAAGACTCAAAACGAATGACAAGGTTTGTGCATGTTGAATGTGCACCTAAACCATCCGTTTGCTAAAACATGTGCCACAGTTCAGATGTGTTCAGTTTGGTCTGCTGCCCCCAGTGGACGAAAAAATGAATCACGGCTCCCGACCGGTGACCTGTGAATGCAGGACTTTTAATGCGATTAAAGTTATTGCACTTAAGTAGAGGATTTGGGTACTTCCACTTAAGTACATGTCAGTATCAGTAAAATGAAATGTCTTGCACATAAATTGCACATTACACGGACAAACAAATGAAGGAAAAAGTACTCATTGTGGATAATTACTCCTTCCATTATAACTGTTTAAGCAGCAATTTAAGGGGAACAGATAGATATTTTGTGTCCGTTGGTGGATCTATATCACTCTTATAAGTTACACCATGGAGAAATGGATTGCTCTGTCTAAATCTAAAAAAAATACACGTCTAAAGCTCAATCATTCACATGCTATTTAATCCATACTCAAACTCATACGAGAGGTTTTGGAGTGGGTTGCTGTGCGTCGTGGTACTGACCTCTTGGCTGGGCACAGGGGACGGAGGTGAAACCAAGTCTAGCAGTTTTCTCTTGCTTCCAGTCTTTATGCCGAGCCAAGCAAGACGGTTATTCATTTACTAATCTTACTCTCAGCGTGAAAATGAACGGCGTGTTTCCCAAAATACTAAACGTAAATGTCAAAGGTCAAAGTCCTTTGAAAGATGAGACTTCAGACGGTCAAATTGTGACCTCTTTTTTTTGTCTTTTCGCACGCAGGCTCAGCTTCAGGCATGTCTACATTTTCACATATAACCTGTTCCAGTTCTGCGGACACACGTGGATACTGGCTAACACCATAGCCAGGTTCCTCAAATTTGGTCAAGGTGAGCTCGGTCGAAGCGTTGGGGAACAAGTCAACAGGGCAAGACCAGGGGTCTCATTTATAAAGGTGGCGTACGCACAAAACGGGGGCTGGAAACAGCGCGTACGCCACTTCCCACGCACAGGTCGTGATCTATAAACAAACCGTAGGCGAACTCTGACCCGTGCGTACGGCGTACGCCATTTTGGGTCTTTTGGGCCCACGTACACTTTCAGTAAGGATCCTACGCACAGATTTATAAATGAGACCCCAGCTCTGTAAACCAACATTGGTCTTAACTCGCTGGGAGGCAGAACAACTTAAATGATTTTTACCATTGCAGATGCCCTAGCAGACACGTTCTACTCGGTCGGCTTTGTGATGAGTCTCTGCCAGCTGCTCTCCATCCTCGAGCTTTTCCACATCGCAGACGGGATCGAGAAAGCCCGACTCCTTCCTCGCTTCATCCAAGTGCGTGATCCCGGCTCAAACTCCGCGGGGTGTCATTATGAATGGCGCTATCGCAATGTAATAATCTAAATGCATTGGTAACAGTTGTGCAAGCCATTTGCTGTCTCAAGGTAATGGAGAAGAACCTCCTGCTCATCTTGGTCATCGTGCTGGAGGAGATGCAGAGTAAACCAGTTGTGTGTGTCCAGTTCATGATGTGGAACATCCTGGACCTCTTGCGGTAGGCACACCACTTACAACTTGTTTGCATTTCCCCTTCCTCCTTTCCGTCTGTGCTTATTTATTTATTTACTTACTTTATAAATGACAGATGGAAAACGGGGCCTTTCAGGAATGTAGGGGCACCAGCTGCTCTTTTTTTTTTTTTTTTACCAGACTCAATTTATTTCACACATTCTCTTTTGCATGGCCATAATAGAGTGGACGGTGGGTATCTTTTATGTGCAAACTAGTTTGGCAAGATAGAGTAAATTGACATTTACTGGCTCGAATTCAATCCAAACTACTTTGCAGATGAATGGCCCTTAGAAGACAAGCCCCTGTAATAATTGACTAGTGAATTGAAGTTGGAGCATTTGGAGCAATTGTAGTATTGCTACAGAATTGAGCAAATGAAATAAAGTTTTCGGACGTTCCGTTGTATTTAACAGGGCCTGCGGCGCTCTGTCTTTGGTCTCAAACACCTGAGAAAACGTATCTTTTGCTGTTAAATGTTCCACTCGACCTCGACCCCCCCCCCCCGCTGCTGTGTCTGTCCGCGGTCTGCTGCTGAGCAAATAGTGAACAGTGGGTCATTAGAGATTTTTCGCTGCAGCTGAAGACGACGCCAAGAGAATGAACCAAAACAGTGAAGTTGAGGGGCGGACAACTTAACGACGAGCTGAGCGAGCCGTAGAGTCGGGCGATGCATCTCTGTGGGCTCATCACTACGACAGACTTCTCTGACATAACAGAGCCGTTTAACGATTAAAAACCTCACCCGCTGGGCGCTTGTTGAAAGTCTGACACCACCATTGTGAACTAACACTTTGTGTGTTTACCTGATTGAAATAACTGAAAGTACAGTATTATACCATGCCCTTCCAAAACCTTAGCCAACATTCTGATGTGAGCCGTTTGTTGACAGATACCCACACGAGCTTCTGCAAGTAATGGACACGCCCTCCGTCGCCATGCTGTGGACTCGCTACACACTCTGGATCCCCTTGTACATCCTGTCGGTCGCCACTGAAGGTGACCAGATCCGTTTACTACCTTTAGTTTTGCCCCTTGATCGCGGACACATCAATACGTTCGGCGTCACACATACTCAACAACACGAGCCTCACTGGAATGCATCGCAGACTGGCGTTGTGCAAGGGAAGTGGTGAGCATGCAGGAAATGACTTGCCGTTGATAAGGTGTCAGGAAGTGTGTGTGAGGACAGCTCATTCTGAGTGGTGTGTGTGTGTGTTTGAGAGGACACTGCTGTTCACTGCGACCAAACACAATCTAGACACGGAGGCAAAGTGGACAGATAACCAGTCACCGCTGGTTCTGTGTCAGCCAACGCCATCATGTTGATCTGTAGGACATTTTAAAATGGGTTTAAGAAAAATTTAGACAGGTTATCAGCTGGGCTTTAAAGAACTTACTATACTGTATTTTGTACTAAAAAAAACCCTGTCTTCTTCAGGCGTCATCATATACCAGGCCCTGCCGTACATTGAGCCAACGGCAGCAGACTCGACGCACATTCACGTCCCCTTCAACCTGCTGGTCTCCCTGCCTGTTCTCGCTCTTGGTAAGAGGAGTTGGCCAGTGTTCCGACTACACTGCATCAGAGACACACATGGACTGCAGTGGTGGGGTTCACTATGAGCAACAAATTCAAACATTTAAAGGCATCAGCTGGCAAATCACAGAGGATTTTAACTAGGGATGGGAGGACACCACTTTTTGGCGTCCGATCCGATACCGATCCTGCAACCTCGAGTATCTGCCGATATCCGATCCAGCCATTTTGGCCAATATTCCCCCGATACCAATATGAAATATCGGATCGGGACATCCCTAATTTTAACACTATAAGACACGATTCTGAGAGATGCAATCTATTAAGCATGCAAAAGATCTCAATAGCCGCCTTTGTACAGATGGTAGATACGTTCTTATTTCCCCTGACGATCACAGGGTAGATCCTTCTGGCTTTTTTTAACCTGAACAAGAAGTTTTGTTGCCTTACTTTTGTATCCACCCCAACCAACTATGGGGTGGATGGACACATTCTTGTTAGACAAGAAACAGTCCCAGCACATAACTCCTCTAAAACCACAAGCTGTCGTTTGTAGCCATGCAGGTCAGTCAGTCCATTGTTTTAGTCAAGACTTAAATGTAATAGGAAAGGTTTGTGAACTGCTTGAAATTTTGTACATACATTCATGACCCCCGTCTTGATTATGAGGCCTGCAGGCCCCACAGGAGTCTCCTTTGCCCCTGCTGCCTGTTCACAGCTTTTAAAAACAGAAATGACACTGAGCTGTGGCTTATCATGTCTTAACTTGTTGTCCGTTCATAAGGCAGACGTGTTATTACCAAACACTTTGCAACCAACATACTTGAAGGCAAACTATCCTCTCACACTATTGTCTCACTAGCTGAACTCCGGCTGCTATTCTGTTTGCCTGCAAATGTTTTGGACAATATTTGCACAGACAGGTCTGCAATAGCCATCTTTGTGTGCTGTCTTTCCAGGAGCCTCTGTAACAGTGTGGCAGCTGCTGAAGGAGAGACAACACCGCCTGGAGAAATGGAACAACAAGCTGAAAAGGAAATGACTCATTGAGTTAAAGAACCTAAGACTTGGGCAATTTAAGGCTCCCAGAGACTTCCTCTGAAGTTCAGATTTTTCTTTTTAAAGAGAGTGAGGACTTGAAATCCTAAAACTTCTCCATCTTTTTAATTCAGTGAGGTTGACTTGTTAGAATTTGTTTAAAGCTACAGTGTGTACTATTTAGAAGAACGTATTCACAGAAATTGAATATATTGTCCATAATTGTTCGTTCATATATATGCATAATCACCTGTAACAAAGAACCAATGTTTTTTCCTCAACTTTGAATAATTAAATATAGTTACATTAGAGAAACCCGACCTCTGTAAATGTTTGCTGTGTCGTGTTGTGCTGCGTTTCGGTTCCACTGCGACTCGGGAGGGCGGAAAAAATCTCCACCCTGACTTCCGGGGTCCGAGTTCTGAGGCATACCTGAACGCAGCATTAAATTTGGTTGTAGAATACGGTCCAGAATGTGTCACATTCGCGTTGAATTTCCAGCGCTGCGGGAAACCGGAAACGGAATAAGCGGTGCGCCACCATAAAATGTCCCGTCGGATGCTCAGTCGGTTGCTGTTCGTAACTTCACCACCAGATGCCGCCAGAAAGGTACAAAAATACACTGGGGCTTTAAAGACCCAAAAGTCACAAAATGAGATTTATCATTAAAAGTTTTGATACTTTTAATTTAAATGTTGTTTGACAGAGCACTTACCTCTTGACATCTTTCTCACATGTGATTGGAGTAGAGCTACAGTGGCAGTGCAGTTTCTAACTAAGCTCATGAATGCTAAAAGTCTGGTGCTGCAGTGAGCCTCACAGCCGTCACTGTATCCATGTCCTACAAGCTCAGGCAGGAGAGATGCAGCTTGTGTGCTGGAACTCTGGCACGGATTCTGCATGAGAGCGTAGGTGTTGCCATTGTAACAGAATATTGTGGCTCGATTGGGCTACCAGCCATAAGCTCTGGTCCACACAGTTTTCCTCTTGAACTCAGCAGAGTACTTCAGGGCCAACAGAGCAGCTGAAACCACAACACAAGGATGATCAAATAAACCACTCTTACAAGCAAAAAAAGGACTCTTCTTTTGTTTCTGCCAACAATGTGTTTCTTGCTCTTGTGAATGTGTGATGTAACTTTAACTTTGGACTGCAGGAATTGAAGTACCACAGTTGGCCATTCCTAATCTCAACAGGAACAGGTATCATGTCACCTGTGTCATGTGCCTGCTGGTAGAGCACAATACACAGAGAGTCAGGAATAGTGTCTCTCTGTGTGTTGATGAGACAGGCTCATCAACACACTTTGCTCCACAGTGGCACAAGTGGTCAAAGACTCTACAGGACAACTTTATGGGTAATTAATGCAGCCACATCGTTTCTTACTGAACTCAAAAAGTCCCTTTTCTTACCAAGTATTCTGACCGTTAGCAACTGAGACACTATAAGCTTCAGTATGTATGAATGGCATCAACACTACTATTTGTGTTGCTCAACATTTCAGTACAGTCAGTGCTGTAACATTTAGACTGCTGCTGCTCACAAGTAGTGTGCACTGTTTTTGTTTGGGAATTTTACATTTGTGTATTTTTACCTTTGGCTGTGCTGAGGGTTGCAGTTGACACACTCTGCTCAGGACTTTCTGTTATGCTGAGAAACCAGTCTATGAACTGAGACAGACAGACAGAAGACATAGACACTCACTCTAGTTACATGCTGTCATTTTCTTGTCTAACAGAGACAAACTATCCCAAAACGTAAATGATAATAATCAGACAAAGGGAGAACCATCCAATCTGCCATTACCCCATGTAATCTCTCCACCCTCCAGGTAGGGCCCTAAACTCCAGACTGAGGAGTTGCACTTTGTGCACTGAAGGTGCCGTGAGCAGAAACACTAACCTTTTGTATCTGGCTGCTCCAGGGCTCTTTGTTCAGAAGCAGAGTCAAGCTGTGGGGCACTCCCAGCAGGCACTGCGGCAGGGCATGTTCAGTGAGAGACTCCTGTCCGTACAGACTGTGTTGTAGAGCTCGAGGCCTGGAGCCCTGATGCCATGGTAACCACTGGGCCCTGATGCCGAGCAGGAAGGGCATGAAATGGTCACCCCAGGAAACTACAGCAGCAGCAAAGACCTGGAACAGGAAGTCTGTGGCCTGCAGAAAAACGAAGGAAATCTATTTTCAGTGAAATTTCCATGATCAGTGACCTAATCAGTTTTAAAAGACTTTAGTTCCAGATGTCGTGACACTTTTTCTGGGCATTAAAATAGCTCTAAAGATTTAGTTCAAATTCAATGCATTTCAATTCAACAGAAAGACATATTGTGCTCTATAGTATTATGTCCATGCTGCATTTACGTCAGTCAATATTGATGGTCCTGTACTTTCCGTTGAGGATTACCTGATTTTTTGGTTACTTAGAGGCAGCACATATTCACTCGGTTTTGAGCTCTGTTTTGGTCTCCACCACCTCAAAGAAAATGCTGCTAAATGCTCCACCAAGTTCACCAGCTGCTCTCTTACTGTATCTGTCTGCTGTTTGCTGCTGAGTAGGTAGTGGACAGTGGCTTCAACAAAGTTTTTGTACTGAAAAACAGCTGCTGTGGATGCAAACTACACCTACATCTGAGTGAAACTAACAGCGAGTTTGACAATGTCACAGAGCAAGGCTTACATTGTTCCAACATACAGCACAGAGAGCAATCTGTGGCATGTGGCAACATCACTCAGCTCTAGAAATATCCCACACTGCAGTTTGTCGGCATGGCTCAGAAACCTACCAGTCTGGTGTCTCCACATTGGACAGAGGTTGCACCGTAGGCAACATTTCGGATGTGGCCCATCAGCTCCAGGAGCCACTCCAGTCGTTTGGAGACAACTGTTAAAAAGAACAAAACCATCTGCATTTTAATACACAACAATTAAACACATCAAATACACCTCATGGACAGAAAAAAAACAGAAAGCAAATGCTAAGAAGAGTGTCTCACCAACAAATGAATCACTTCAACCTGTATGTTAGTGCACATTCTAATGGCTTAATCAAAAACGAATATTGACGTGTGACGAATATTAAAACCCACTGCACACACATAAGTAGCATTTGAAAGCTTAATAATTGTTAAAAAAAATGGAGTATCTCTTAATGGCTTGTAATATGAGGAGAAAAGTATATTATCAGTTAATAATGCGTTTCCACTTTTCTCATATCACGTGAACGCAGCGGTAGAAGCTTTGCAGCTCCACTCAGTTCTGCCCAGACCTGTGTTGGAGCCGGTGGCCAGGCGACACTGATAAAAGGTTTGAAGGAGGAGCCAGCCGATTCTTTGGCTCGGCCAACCGCGGAGCACGCCAGCGATGATGTCATTGAGACCCAGCAGGGGAACTCTGCCTTGGGAAGTCAGGTAAGCCAGGATGAAACACGTCTTCTCCATCTGAGTCTAAAAAAAGACCAAAACGCACACATGCATATGTAATACATTCATCCTCTGTACATGTTTATGATTTTATGTACATTATCTAAAAAAGTTAGCTGCTTCTACATGGCAGCAACAGAGCTGGGGTAGGTTTGTCACAGTCTCTACAAGATTTGCTGAAGTAAATAACTGCATGTACATAGCTGTATGTACACCTCCATCAGCAAACTATAAAAAGTAAAACTCCACACAGAAAAGCCCTGGTTGGCTCAAACCGGGATTTGAA
The DNA here is from genome assembly GCF_022379125.1 of Scophthalmus maximus. Taxonomy (NCBI): domain Eukaryota; kingdom Metazoa; phylum Chordata; class Actinopteri; order Pleuronectiformes; family Scophthalmidae; genus Scophthalmus; species Scophthalmus maximus. Next base: position 26,548,940 of record NC_061515.1, on the reverse strand, counting down.
CCCAGGACATTCTTGCTGTGAGGCGAGAGCGCTAACCACTACACAACCATGCAGCCTGCATATGAACCTATTTCATTTATTTCACCTTTTTTTAAATCCACTGTGTGAAAAGTGAACATATCTGACTTTGCTGCCTCCCAGTGGTAGCTTGAGGACAGGACAGTGCGACTGACGGCAATGAATGCTGATCACCTCAAAACTGCATATATTTCCACAAGGATTATCTCATTTTGCTTCATTTGCAGTGATTTACGGTTCTTTAAAAGAGCATCATCAACACAGCAAAATGCACCTACATATCACTATCAGGACACACGTGTGTGCAGCAGTAATGATAAATACAATTTCTTAATTGTTTGACCGATTGAGGCAATACACAGTATTTAAACAGATCCTTTTCCTCTGCAGGGAAGCGCTCTGGCAAATCCATCATTATAATATCAATCCACCGAGGTGCAAGCATATCTGGCTCTTTAAGGGAATAGGATAAGTCACCCCCCAACATTTAAATTAAGAAAAGTGGATTTGGGCACAATCTAAAGGCACTTGCTCCATAATTTCAAATAGAGCCCAAAGACTGGAAGCAGGGAGAAACATCATACTGTACCTCTGTGACTTGAGCAATTCTATCAATTTCTGTATCGGACATCTCAGACAGACATTTGGCCACTCCCATGTACAAATCCACTTCATCATCCTAAAACAAAAGGGTTTATAATCACAATACTGTAAATATATAGTTGTTAGATAATGTCACAATCTGAGCAAACAAATGACTTTTTTTAAGGTGCTGCTAAAGATTTGCACTTGATACATTTGAAATATTGGAAGACGTGGAAGTCAAAATATAACTTGTGAAATAGCCTGAAACAGCAGTTGAATGGAAGTTCTGGGTGTAAGCATAGACGGTGCAATCATTCATGTCAGTGCCGAGGCCTTCCCGCTCCTGAGGTGGATTTAGATTTGTAATTGATTCGCACCTCAATAAGATCTAGACCATTGATGAGGAAAGTTTGCTAGGAGATCCCAAAAAACATTCAAAATGGCGGATGATCTGATGTTTCTTTCGTGTTGTTTGCTTGAGTCAGTCCTGATGTAGAAACGCCCTCACAAGCTGAATGAAGTGGAAGCATCAGTTACAATAAATGTGACTAAAATTTGGACATTTTAAATCATTTAAATGTGATTGAAGAGGCCGCAAGAATCAAATGGAGTGGAATGACTGAAAGCAAATGAACCCCCGCTGGAACGATACAAGGAAGCAGTGGAACTGTCAGTTGATGTGTTAACAGTAAAAGCAGTTCAAGTGTCATCTGAAGAGTAAGATGAAGGCAGTTGAAAGTGTGGGGACTGAACAGTTATTGTTTAAACAATAAACAGTTACAATAGACAGTCAAAGAGAAATTTGTGTCATTACAGTCGTTTGTCAAAGTATAAACTCTCACTTCATACCTGGATTTGGTTGGGCAGGAGGGTGAAGATCTTCTCGGTGGTGGAACAGAGGATTGCCCAGCAGTTACTAGGCGGGTTTGGGAGGGCCATGGCCAGAGCGAGGCCCTGCAGAAGGGAGCGGCACAGGGACAGGCGCTGCGGTCGAAGGTCCTCCTGGAACTGCTGCAGGCCCAGACTCTCCGCGAAGACCTGGAGCTTGTCCTCGGCAATGTGCTTCATCCACAAGCCCAGGTTCTCGTACAGGTGAGCCCTGGTCCGTTGCTGGAAGAGGAGAATAGGCTGTAAAACTGCTGTATTTTATGAAACCAACCAAGTCTTGTATCAAAAACTGTCAAGATCTGAAAGCTGGCATCCAATGTCTGGTCAGGTTTGCAATCTAGTTCACTCAGTCTTGAATGCTTCAAAACTGATTGTAATCATTTCATTTTCAAATACATCATACAATATTTAATATCATATAATAATAATCATAGGATTGTGAGATGTTTTTGAAAGATCTCCCAAAAAAGCAAATTAGTATATAGCAGGCTAAATATCTGGACACGTTGGGGGAACCCATCACCCGCAGTGTGAGCTGTGCTGTGACAGGCAGTGAGTGATTCAACCTTGAAACCCAGGGGAGGAACTGTAGCACAACAACACACATATTCACCCATATTTTCTTCCTTTTCTGTGTTTCTGAAAAATAAAACATCCCGCAGATTATATGCAGGGCTTTTTTCTGTCAGACGATGAGCGTAACCTCGTGCTGACCGCGCAACACCATATATAATGCGTCAAGTAATTTCTCTTGGTCCGCACAACACAGAGAGCGTCCGCTCAAACTACTTCCTGTTTCTGACCTTTATTATAGTAAAAATGTTTCTTTTTTTTAACGCGTTAAATATTTCAAAATGAAAAGATGCAAAGATTAACTTTGACAATACTACATATCAATAAAGACTGTAAAGAGTATATGATGATTAAATTGCAAGACCGAAAATTAAGAGGAACAATACTCTGTGGGGTTACTCAGGGAAGTAAAAGTACAGTGAACCCAAAAGTCAAAATTAACCAATCGTGTGATTCTCTGGAGATGATACAAGCCTCAATGTGCAATTTCAGTGGAAACTGTTGTGAATGCTTATGATTTCACGTTATGATTTTATGCAAAGGAAGAACTTACACTGAGACTGTGCACAAGCGGCGGTGACAGCCAGGAGCCCAGAAAAAGAGACGCACTCTGAGAGGACTGAGCTTGACACGCTGCCAGTACCACACACTGATGCTGGACATCCTCTCCTGTTAAAGACAAAACATCTGAACATGGTGCTTCCGACTCTGCTCGTCTTTGAGCGCACATATGCGGCTCGGTGAGAGCTCTTACCGAAGCTGAGCCTCATCAGAGGAGACAGCACAGCGCTCCAGTTAATGGGTGGGTACTGGAAACTGGCTCCAACTGATGCCAGCGGGGTCAGAGCAGTCTTAACCAGAGCTGGAGGACAGAATTCTGGACCTGGGCACACATGAAGTTAAAAGATGTGAATTGCTTTGAGATATGAAGAGACTGGATGCAGCTCAGGTTGGCCCAGATGATACTTTGTGTTGAGCTGCTGAGAAGATACAGTTGAGTTTGCAAACCTTTCTTTTCAGCCTCTGAGATGAAGTCAATGATGGATCTGATGACACTTTTCTCTGAGAGGTAACTGAAGTCCTGAGGAACTGAGAGAGAAAAAACATGCACGCGACCTATTACAGCAAGCAGCTGCTACTGGTTTTGAGGATATAGTACTGAACTCCGGTCAAACAAAGTCTAAAAATAAACACACAGCTGGGCTAGAGTAGGACAAATGAACAGATTTTCTGCATGCCATAAAACCACTAGTTACATTACATCACACTGTTTATGGTGAGACTCTTTTCATATTGATTCGGTCAAATATGTTAAGTGTTGCTCCTACCTGCTGTGTGACTGTGGCTGGTGGACATGTGGGCCAAATGCAAATGAGCCACCAGACAGGCGCAGTTGGACTGCAAGCCAATGGCTCCTGAGAATGTTATGATCTGTAATATAAACAGCTCAGTGCAATTAGAACTACGAAAAAGGCTTCAACTGCTTCACAAACATCGCGTCAATGATCCTGTCACATTACGCATCATCTTGAGTGAAAGTAGGAAATGTGTTGTAAAGGCAGATTCATCTGGATAGCCAAATTTCATGCAAATCTGGAATTAAAAAGTTACACAAAGTTGTCCTGAGGCTGGCACTAGAGGAGAGTTCAACACAAAACAGAAGGCTAATCCTCTGGGGAGCAGGAATGTGCTAATTTCACGTAAACCCTACCAAGGATATTGTGAATTTCGCCGTATGCTGGTGATACTGACAGTAAAGTAATACCAAACTTAGTTTTTTAACACTCAGCCCTGCAAAAGCAGTGTCAAAAGTGTCTCACATTATTTGAAAAATAATACTACTGACATGATTTCCCAGTTTTACTGATTAAAACAAAACATTACTGATAACAATTTATTACTATTAAATCATTGTTAATTTGTCACATACTTGCGTGATGGCTCGAATAACCTCATTCAGTCTGTTCTGCTGCTGGGTGGAAAGCTCCAAATCACTTTTGAGCTGTGATACAAAAAAAAGTGGAGGTTAAACTGGCAATGTAGAAAAAAGATTCACGACCTCAATCAAGGAAATACTTCACACATACAGTAAATTGAACTATTTCAATCCGTTTATTGCCCTACAGATTATTTGAGAGAGGCTAGTGATATGTTCACTTATTTTGTTGTTGCCAGGATCATTTTTCATTCATGCCTGGATAAGTGTTTGTGAAAACAGGAGAATTATTAACCTGCCAAAGCCATGAGAAGCATGCGTATTGAAAATATTTTTGTCTTTATAGTTGTAATGTTAATTTTGGCCACCACTAACACTAACCCAGTCAAAACAGGACTTAAACTGTAACAGGACTACTTTAAGTCTTAAAGTATTGCTGTTTACTTCCAGGTGATTTGTAATTTCTCCATGCACTCTAAACTACATGCACATTTGTGTTTTAGAAGGTTATGTAACATTACAGCCACGTCTTCCTTTTGGCTTGAAACTTTATGCTTCGTGAAGTCAGGTGAGACGGTATAAAGTCCACATACTGAGCAGAAAGTGGTGGATAAATGGGTCAAATACTGGATTTTCACTTAGGAGACTTGAGTTTGAATCTTTATTTAACCAGGAAGATCCCAATATCTCTTCTGCGCGGGAACACTGGTTATTAAAACTATATAAAAAAATAAAGGATAAATAGATAATAATCATAATAATAATTCTTACTTTATTATTATCTTACATAAAGCCAGACAAGTTACAAAAAAATCCACTTGCCTCTCAGGGTCTCTAGGCAGGTGATTTTTCTTCGATTTCTGATTTAACAGATAAAATATATTGCCTCTCAGGGCTTTCCTATTTCCAACACAGCAATGATTACCAACTAAAATACTAATATAAATCTGTTTTGTTCCTTAATGGAGGACAGACTTCGTAACATATCACGGCAGACGTTCTGACTTTTCCTTGGTAACAGGAGTTAAATGGAATTCAGTCATTTATTTCATTATTCACACTTATTGTTGGAGCCTAAATGCATCTTTATTTGATGTTTGGATATTTAACAACAAGTTTATGTTGCTTTGTTGTACTTAAAATGTGACTAGATAATTTAGAAAATGTGTAAAATCTCAAAAATCTCAATTATACAATCTTACGTTATTATTATTGTGGCTTCCTAGTATCTGTGCCGCTTTAATTGCTTTTGATACGAGACATCTATGTGGGTGTGGTTACCTGGGCACTTAACACTTGTCCCTTTTCTTATTCATTTTGTGGAAACCTTCGAATTGACAATCGTCCTGTATTATTATTTTTGTGTAAAGTAAACATTTGAACTCTACAGAGTGATCCTGTGGATTTTTTCGGTGAGGAATGAGACGAAGAGAAGTATTAGTGTGTCAAGCTAAGGCATCATTCATTGGAAACCTACAATTGTGTTTTACTGACTGTCACATGCCAAAATGTATTCAGTAGTAGAAGCCAGGAAAGAAGCCATTTCTGATACATTTACTGAAGTACTCAGTAAATCTTAAACATGTTGCTTTGCTCTTAATAACAATAAAAATCTGATGGGTGGATTTACTTACCTGAATGAGGTAACTCTCAGATCCCACTAAAGCCACCAAGCCGTTCACAGCAGCCAGTCGCTGCATAGTGGGACAACCCTGAAAGACAAAGACATTTCTGCTGAAACCAACTTGTCTGTAGGTGTAAATCATTTGGTCTGGAAAAGAAAGTCTAAATCTAAGGTGTACGAATTAACAGTGATGGTACATGCTTCACATCCGAAAATCACTGATTCTGATTTTTAACGTATGCAGCTTTGTTCAGGAAAGAAAAAAGTACTTCTGCCAGTAAGATCTTGATCCAGGCAGCCAGCAGTCGAGGGTGGATGTCCTCCGCTTTACCATGACCGGACAGTGACAGGCCATGGACCACCAACCCTAGAGCAAGGGAGAACCCTGGGGTCTGGACGTAAAAGTTGCACAAGCAGTGAGAACTAGAATGGATCTAGTTCTAATGGTTTTTATCACCAATATGTCTGATAGAGAGTATGCTATATAAAATTAAAAGCCAAAGCCATAGCAGTTTGTTATACAATGTCAGTATCAAGTTGCATTAAGCAGCTAAGAACACGCCACATTTCACTGTTATGATTCTCAAATGAGGTTTGAGACAATAATGTACATGCATCTAGACTCAAAACCACATTAATATTAAAATTCTACAGGAGGATCTGGTGAAAGCTCTTGAAAACAGCAGACTCTCGGTTAATAAGTACTGATAAGACTTTTGCATACAACTGAATTTATGCGTCAATGAGATACATTTTCTTTTTCTCTCTTTCTTTCATATTTTTGAATCCCACCAGACACAACAGTCTTCTGCTGACCTGCTGGCTCTCCTCGGTCAGGGTGCGCAGAGTGTTCATGACCTCCTCAGCCTTGGCACCATCTATGAGGCCTGCATCGAAAGCTGAGATGCCCACACATGCCACAGTGTACGCCAATACCTGCACAAGAGCTCATATTCAATACTATTCCAACTGCAAATCATTTTTAGTAACAATTTTTTTTTTATTCAGCTTTGTTGCTGTACTGATGTTTATTTTAGTTAGTGCAAAATGTTGGCACTACATTTTGGTTTATTCAAGGATAATAAAACTGTTGCACCTCCTGGAGCATGCGTCCCTGTCCACTACTGTCCTGCAGGTTGGACAGTAGTTTGTCCAGAGTTTGGGTGACACGGACGTGTTGCTCCTTCTGTCCACTTCTGCACAGAGATGCCAGCACCAGTCCCAGACCCAACATACAGCCAGTACTAAGAGGGAAAAAAGAGAAAGGATGGGTCATGAAACAAAACACTGGCTATCAAATCTTTTATCATCACAAAACCTGCATCAGGGGAAGGGTTCCTTAAAATTCTAGAACATTTTTTTAGCTGTGCTAACGGAACAATCTGTTGGCTCATTATATGAACTCACTGCTTATTACTTCTTTATTAAATTAGACCAATTATCATCTGTGAACAATCTCAATAAATCAAAGGTAAGCTTGGTGTGACGATACAGTTTTGTAATTCATCACATAATGAATTGATAGCCTAGCATTTAACAATATCATACCAGAGCCTGTCCACTTACTATTAGTGCCTTTGTGCCGAAAATGGCTGCAATTCACCAAGAGGACAGTCACCAGATAGTCCCCAATGAATTGGAGTGAAAGGAGCTAAACAAAAATAATCATTCAAACCTACTTCTAGACAAAAGGACACATTTTATTCTAATTTTGGCAACTATTTATTTTGTATCAGAATTGAAAAAAACACTTACGTCACTTTTGTTCTTATATAGTGAGGGTGCAGATATGTTGCTAGGATTCTGCTAATGTATGCTGATTGGTCAGATAGGGATTTACGACACCGGTTCTCAATGGCCCTTGGAGGCTACGGAGAGTATGACGTGGAAGAGGGATGACCATCTAAAGCCAGACTATCTAAAGACAGGTTCATGTAAATCGGGTTAATCTAGCAGCTGCTAAAAGATCATTGTGGCTTTAACAACAATATTACACGCTCACACAAAAACAGGCTCTGGTGAAACCAAAAAGGGCGAATGGCGTCAAGTGGCGTGTGGTGCATAATGTCACAAGTACTCACAGCAAGGTATTTCACTATGATTGAAAAGGTGCCAATTGGATCAATCTGACACATTTTGGGGATACAGCTCAATGGGCCATTATATTAATTCCGGTCAACCTAATGATCATGCTGTTATACAGCTGCTGTGTACACACAAATACTTATACGTCATGTCGGAAGACAGAGCACTGACTTGTATTCCAGGTTGGGGTTGAAGGAGCAACTCTCCAGAGCATCCAGAGAACTGAGAAGAACATTAGCATCCTTCTGCACAGAGACGTCGCTGAATAACACAGACGGGCAGGAGAAACCTTCATCAAACACAACAGTCGGTTACACAATGTGTCTGAATCAGGACTCTCGACATACACTGCCTACCCGAGGCGTTGGTGGTGCAGACTGGACAGCACCATGCCCAGCGCGAGGCCGGAGTGGAACTGGACAGCCTGGGAGTCATCAGCGGTGGGTGAGCCCGGCAGACCGGCCTGCAGTGCTGACAGCACCTGGACCAGGCCGTCCCTCTGCCACACCACCAGCACAGGAACCAGCAAGGAGAGCGCCAGGCTGGCACAGGAGCGAGCGATGGCACTCGCTGTGTTCTCACCCGAGTAGGAACGCTGGGGAGGAGCAGAAGGAGTGAGTCGCGTGTGTGTTATTGGTTCTGTACTTTGCAGGAGTCAGCAGGGTTTAACTCGTGTGACAGGTTAATGAAAATACACTCATAGTCTGTTATAAAAAGTTAAAGTCTTAGTAAGTTCATGGTTTGTGAGGATCTTAAAATCTGTAATACGGTTAAAAAGATCATACAATCAGGAGTGCTAGTTCTTAGGGATTGGTTCAAATCATAAAATTGTGCTAAAGTTAATATCAGTAACGTGTAAAAAGGGTTAAGATTCCAAGAGAAAGGTGTTAATATGGGTTACTTTATTCTTTAGTGTCTAATTTAAGATGTTCAAGTGTTAAACTGTGATCTACAAACTTGCTGATAGTCTGAGATCAATTGCTTTTGTCCTCGCCCACATACCCGGGGAAATGGCGATATTTTCCTCAGTCACTCCCATTATTATTCATCCCCATTTTCAGGTGTGTTGTCGATATTCAAGAGTTAACTTGACTGTAACAACCTGTTAACATGTCAAGAGTGTTGAGGGAGTGTTTTGGTAACCTTTTGAGTAAGTCAGAGTCACGTTTGCAGAGTGTAGATATGTGCGTGCGTGAGCGAAGCCCCCACTCGGTAACAGAGAAGAATCAGTAGCCGTACTGAGACTAGCTGCCATTTTGTTATTTTTTTGAAATGTGTTTCATGCACTTTATTGACTTCTGGTGAGGAAAGATCACCGCCTCACTCGTGATTATTTCTCCCCATGTTCAGGGGTGTAACAACACCAGCTGATTCTACTCATCTACAGTATACATGCAGTCCATGAGGAGGAGGAGGTACTGCTCTGCTCTGTTCAGAGAGTATAAAGACATTCTCACTGTAGTATAGTAAAGCGACAAGGACATATCAAGTAGTTTAAGGCTCATTGACAAAGTGGTCGCAGAAAATACTGATTCGTAGATCTTTTCTGTTTACAACACTAAGTCATGGTATTTATTTTAAAGCATCCTCTCTTTCCATACACATGAAAGATGACATTTAATGGGTTTTTATGACAAGCATCAAGAGTAAGATTCATCAGCCCCACTAGGAACCTTCAGGGGCTGCGCTGCTGCTTAAAAGCTTAGGGGAAAAAGAAATGTCTGAATGAACCAAGTGACAACCTGTTGTAACCTTTTGTACATTGTACTCTGAATCTTAAGTATCGCTGCTTTGAGGGCAGACAAAGACACAACACCGAGAGACTTACATGCAGGAACCATGGGAAAACTTGTCCTCTGGCCTTATAGCTGCTGCTGATGATGCTGAGCAGCGTCTCCAGCACCATGGCCAACCAGCTGGCTGTGGGCACAAACTCTGGTCCAGCCTATAAAGACAAGACAGTACACACCATTTGTAGGGTGTTCTACAATAGTAATGCCTTTCACACCTGTAAGAACATCACCAGAAGACCTGTAGACTTGCCGAGTTTAACCATAAACTTTATTATATGTAAATATAATTAAAAACAAAACAAAAAAATACCAAATACTGCATATAGAACCTGAATTAAGAAAATTAATATTTAAATGTCTGAAGTGAAATGTAAACATCTTTTCTGCATTGTTTACGCTGTGAAATGAAAGTAACTGACATTAATATGACTGTGAAAGGCTCCTATCAGCCAACCAATAATTGTCCGGGCTCTGATGTCACTGATGTATGTTTGAATATGTTTGTGTTTTGAATAAATTTGGTTTGAATTAGATATTTGATGCATTTAAAAAAAAAAAGGGGGGGGAAATGTCTTGATTGACAGCTGAGACTGACTTGGACCACTCCAGGATCACTAATGCTCAGACTTTGGGTCCAAATGAGGTCACCAGCGCACGATGGTCGCACTCGTTAATTTTTGTACAAGATATTGTTGTTATCTCTGTACCTTACAGGGACCGTGAAGGAACAAGGATTGATGTCATATAAGTGTGGCTCATTGATGCGTTTTCAATACATTTGCTTTCATTATTTGTTCTGGTATTTTCCTGAGATTTGTAAACAAAGAGAAAAATACAGAATAGGACCAGAATTCTTTAATAACCAGACATTTTGCTCTTGTTTTGTAAGCGAGCCTGACTATATCTGTCATCTGTTTGAAAACATTAAAGGCGTTGCCACTTGTTGAGGATTCATGATGGTTTTCAACAACTGACTGATAGATCAACTATCCAGTGATAATTAACTTAAATAATAATAATACTGCTGCTAAATCCAAAACAAATAAATATGATTTAAAAAAATAAAGTAACTTGAAAAAAACCCTCCATGCACACCTCATGAAAACTTTACATCTGGATGTTTTGCCATTTCAGAGAAACTATACAGGTAGAAATACTGAGTATCTCACCCCGAGGCTGCCGTCGCTATCAGCAGGCAGGTTGCTCTCATATTTGGCGAGGACAGCTGCCAGGCCGCTCAAAGCCAGGATGGAGTTCCCCTGAACTACAGGACTGTCCCTGAAGAACACACAGCACGTCCCACTGTTAGTACTGACACTCAGAGCAGCTGTGCCGACATTTTCGATTAAAGTTTCACATTATGCATCAGTTTGTACATTACAGATCTTCCTAGAGTGTAGCGATCAGAAGCAGGAGAACTCACTTTGTAGCAACTTTGATGGCATCTGCTAGCTGATCTCTGGCCCTGAGAAAAATGACGAGACAAATAAAGAATAGAGGAAAAAGGAAGGACATCACCGTATATATACGTTTTTCTGCAGCAATGTATAAGCATGTATTCAAAGTATGTGTGTCTGTGTGTGTGCGTAATTGTGATTCTAACCATAGCCAGGCACAGTGCCATTTGTACTGCAGCTCCTCTGGGTTCTCTTTGCCTTGCTTCTGTTTTATCTCCAAGTCGGCACGTCGACCCTGAACACAAGTACATCCAAACCCACAGAAAACCAGAGTTAACGATAACATGCAGCCTTTTTTTCAGCTGTAAGATAATGCAAAGACAAAGATTTAATCAAGTTGAAATACCACCTCCATGAGTCTGCAACACAAAACATCTGGACAAATCTGCTATTTGGCCTGTGAAAGTGGCAGTTAGCGATTTTGGCAAAAGCTAGTCTCCCTCTTTGTTGTTGTTGTGATTTTACTGCTCTGGCCGGGACATGGGTATGGGCGACTGTCGCACTAACCACTAGGCCAAAACCATGGGGTTGCAGCACAACCCGCCAGCACAAGTCTTAATGTGTCGACGAGTGATGTTTAAAAAGTGCACTCGCAATGCTGTTGGTGCAGCCTGCACCATTTCTTTTTCCTTTTTTTCTTCGATTTACGGAGCCTGGGCTGAGCCGAAAACCTGGATTTCTTTCTGCGTGCACACAGAACCGACAGCGAAAGGACATTGAGGAAATATTATCTGTTTTGCCCTAGAATCGCTTGCTGACCCTTTAAGTGTTATCCTTAGTCTGGAAACTATTTAAAAAGGGTTTGCAACAAATTACAACAGCAGCACTAACTGGTTAAATGATGTTTGAATTTATTTTATGATTTTGATGTCATAAGTTTACTGGATTTTCAATTAGTGAATCTTAATTAAAACACATTTTTATCACCTCTGCTCTGATGACGCTGGAGAACATTTCCCTCTCTAGAAGCGCCTGTAGTATCAATTAGTTCTTCTATATATACTGTATGTATTCAGTCTGTCAGTTGGCAGAAGCACAAACCTGTAATACAACATGGAAAGCTCGGCTCATAAAACCCCTCCAGGCCTGGGGTAAGAGGAGGGCTCTGTGCCATTCAGACGGCTGAATATTCACCTGCACACAAAGTCAAATTAAGTTTGATTTATTTTCATCTGTAAAAACCAAAGGACACAGAGCAAGAACGGGTTTACAATGCATGTACCTCATGAATGAGGGCTGTCAGGGTCTGCTGGTAGCTGCGGCTGCGGCTGATGAGGAAGCGATCAATCGGTTTGCCGTTGCGGTCGGACTGCACAGGCAACTCATAACTGAGCAGCAGTCCAGCTACAACAAACACGCACGAACAGACACACTCACATCAATCAGGGTGATCTACATTGCAAAATTGCAAACCACAACTTCAAGCTAAACTCAATTGTACCATCAAGTGATTTGAACACAGTTATCTTGAAATCGAAGTGCAGGAACAGGAATAAAACTACAGTACCTGCCCAGTATTTTATTGTCAAAATTTGAGACAAATTTATTAACAAAATTTAATCTAAGTATATGCACAATGTGAGCACCAAATAAAGTTAAATTAAGTTGTTTTTTTAACAGATTTTGACACGGAACATTCATAATAAAGGACCTCATTATTATTTAATAACGTAGCATCTGCTTTCGTTGACATTGTACTTGGGTGGACCCATACATACATAAAAACATTCTGAACCAACTGACATGGTAAACCTGTGGTAAACCAAAAGATTTCTTATTGTTTGGAAGCACCCTATCACAATTCGAGCCCTCCTGAAGCTGAATGTTTGAGGCACATTAAGAGAGATTAATACAGTTAAATTCAGGTAATGACCGATATGATCGATGATAATGTCTGTACTGATATGCATTTTAATTTGAAAAATAAGCCTGTCAGTGCTCACTGGTAGATAAATAAACTAGATAGTGGAACCACTGATTCATAAAGACCTCTTTGGTGTTTCTTCTTTACCAATATTTGTCGTGACTTATCGGTAGACATATACGCCGACCCGGATGTGTGACAAGCTAAAGTATTCACCTCATCTTGACATCAATTAACTGTCAAATACACAAGAGGTATGACACAAACAAGAATAAACAATCCAACATAAATAACTCCACAAACCAACTTCAAGTATTACAACGACAGAGGAGAATCAACACTTTTGTGACAATCTACGCAAAGACATAACATACGCCGATCAGCCACAACATTAAAAACACCCCAAAAGGTCCCATTGCCCGACGGCACGAGGGTGACCTACACAATTCTAGGTGGTTTTAATGTTGTGGCCGAACGGTGTATTAAGCTTCACACATGTAGAGAGGATGAATTAAATCACCTGCTAGTCCAGGCTTCAGCCCAGGCTGCTTGTTTTTCTCGTAGCTCCTCAGCATGAATGTTGGGATTCCTGCCACTGTTTTACCCTGGTCTGAACGCAGGTTCCCCCCCCTCAGGGCAGAGAAGTACACCCCACGTGGCATCTGGCTCATCTCCTGCTTCACCAGTGACGTCAAGAAGAGCTCAAACGCTGTGAAGCACAAAACGTATCAAGATAAATATCTGTGAGGGAGGGGTTAAACAGAGTGTTACGACCTCAGACACGAAACTGGACTCTCAAAGTATTTTACTTGGCAATAGTTCATAGAAGAAACAAAACTTCACTCACAATGAGGATCAAACAATTAAACAAAACTTTAATCAAAACCTGATGACATGAAATACTGGCTGGAACGTTTGACGAGACTATCATTCAGACTGAACAAGACGAACTGGCACAAGACAAAGGGAGACAAGGACCATTTATACATGAGGTAGGGGAAAACAGGTGAAACCAATCAGGGGCGGGGTAGACAAAGGGAGGAAGTCAAGGTCTGAAACGAGAGGGAAAAGGTGAGTACAAAATAAAACAGGAAGTGCCTAGACATGAGTGACTTTAACTTAACATACAGTGCTTCTGACAACAAAGGACTAAACATGAAACACTAAACATGAACATGAATAACATTAACATACTTGACGAGACACAACAGAGAGCGACACTGAAGGGCTGTACAGGAACTGTACAGATGACGATAAAGGACAGCAACGGTTCACACCATCCAGCAAGGATGTACAAAGTACACAACTCCATTACTTGAGTAAAAGTATAGATACTTGTGGGCGGTCATCTGTCTCGACCGTCTTGGGTGAAAATAAAACACTCTACTTTAACATTACAGTTACACGTCACCTGCAGCTTTTTAACGTTCAACAGAAACTGCTGAGTAGCAAAATATTACTGAAAATTGTAAGAATTAACAATCAAAAATACACAATCTTCAAGTCCAACAGTGCAAATCTATTCTCCCATCCTCTCTCACTTCCTCTACTATTCTCCTCTCCCTCCTCTTCTCTCCCTTCCTCTACTATTCTTCCCTCCTCGCAGTAAAACAGCAAACATTTTAAATGGTAAGAATCTCCCATCGTCTGAGAAATTTCAAACATAGACCTAAGGTAAGACCATGGACGATTTGGTGGGGAAGCGTCGTCTCTAACGGCTGCCGTAGCCATAACGTAACTTATATGATCGCATAGCTAACCTACAACCACCTGCTGATGACATTGTCTCTCTATCTAGCTGTCTGTCTCTACCAACCAGCCGCCCAGCCTGAGTAGCGCATTGCTCGAGGTAGAGATACGGCAACACCGTTTAGACAATCAAGATACATGCAGAACACAACTGCATGAACACAGTTTATGGTTTTACATTTTATGATGAAAAAAAAATGTAGTGGAGTCAAAGTAAAAAGCAAAAAAAACACTACTCAAGTAAAGTACAAATACTCAAAAGCTGTATTTAAGTACATTACTTAAGTAAATGTACTTCGTCACTGTCCACCACTGCTGGCTTCCCACCATGAACACCATGGGGAGTTTGATAGGGTGACGGGCCTCGCCCGAGCACCATTATGAGGCATAATCTTTGACCACAGTTAAGAGCGAAATTCACCTGGGAGAACAGAGACATGGGTGAGAGCCATCAGCTTCACGTAAGAAGATCCTGGAATGGAGAGATCCTTCTCCTCTTCCTCTTTCTCCTCCCCCTTTTCCTCCTCCCCCTCATCTTCAGGGAGCTTCGAAGCTGGCCTGGCCTTCACATCAGACAGAAGAGCAGCAAAAGATGCAGCAGATACAACAAGATTGTCAACGCAAGCTTAAAAAAGCGCATTACTTTGACAATTTTTACCACCTGTAGGGAGAACACATCATGGTGGAGAGAGGAGAGAAAATCTGTTGCTCATTCAATCATAATCTATAACCTGACCTCAGTTTATTGAAGCATAAGGCAGGGAATCCAAAGGTAAAAAAACTCTAATATTTACATAATAATATTAATTAATTCATATTTTGTAAATGTTTGCTGATACTTTTAATCAGATTTTAGGTGTATTCACTGTTCATTGGGTTTTGCAGTCGCACGCTTTCCTAAAAAACCTCTCCATTTGCTAATATTTATAATCAGCACTAAACACAAAGTACAGAACCCTCTAATCACTGCTTGCGGCTATATTTTACTATAAATCTTCTTTCGGCTTTTTCTACAAGACACTTTAATTTCAACAATTTTGAAAATGTAAACATTTTATTCATCAGTATACATAAATTGTTACATAATACTTGGTGGTTCTTACTGCCTCAGGAAGAAGAGTTATTGTGTGGGCTGCCTCAGGAAAATCTGCCAAAGCCCTGTAGCCACAGCTGGCCACCTCTGGATCCTGCTACATCAAGCAAAAACAAACACACACACACACACACACAGGGGGTTTGTCCCTATAAGCAACATTATTCCAATTATATATAGCCATCTGATCCAGTGTTAATAGTCCGTGTTAGTTGTCCAATAGTAGACGGGTTAATGATACATGGCAAAAATCCAGAGTAAAGGACGCCTTAAAACACTTCCTCTCTCTTATCAGACACGCACGCACGCACTGGGGGTTTGTTTCTATGAGCAACATAATTCACATTATATATAGCCATCGGATTTAGTGTTAATACAAAAATATTGATTAATGCAGCTTTAAGAGAGTTCTTAGTTCAGCATCAGCCATTCCTAAACCTATGGACCAGTATACTTCTGCCATTTTGTTCCGGTCTTCCTTCCCTTTTTAAAAAAAAATTCTGTTTTTGCATCAACAGTATCTGTCAAAAATGGAAAAGTTTTAAAATGTTGTAAATCATGGCACACACACACACACACACACACACACACACACACACACACACACACACACACACACACACACACACACACACACACACACACACACACACACACACACACACACACACACACACACACACACACACACACACACACACACACACACACACCTTGAGTACACAGACCTTGCTCAGGGCATAATTCCAGAGAAAGCTGACCACCTCCTCTTTCAGTTTCTGAGGGAAAAAAAAACAGATAACAATTTTCAAATGTCTTATTTTCTAAAATCCAACTGTTAACTGTCAGAAAAGTCTGATATCTAATTAAAAATTTAAGATTTTCTGCCTTCTTGTATTTATTTTTCCTTGACAACAACTTTTTCAATAAACTTCATTAAAGGAAGAGTAGTGATGACCGTGAAGTATTTTAGATAAACGGTTCTTAAGGAAACTGTTCTAACACTAAATTTGGATTATAGCCTTGTAAGGATGTCCACAAAGACTGAAGAGATGACACAAATTCACACAAACAAAAGTCTGAAGGTGTATCAAATAATAGAAAATACTGAAAAAGATCAGATACCTCATACCCCTCCGACTTTGCAGTGAGCCGGGGAACCAGAGCCAGAAGCTCAGCTACAGCTTTGACCATCAGTGGACGGGATTCACAGCTGAGCTCAGGCCCAAGAAGCCTCCATGTTGAGATGATGTCCACTACCTGGAAAAGGTAGGGTTTTTTTTAAAAACTCAGGGGAATAAAGCCAATAATGTTATTTACATATTTTGGTAAAATATCAACCAGGCCTCTGTTCCAAGAGAGACCATCATAAATTTGCAGTCAAACTAAAAAGCGTGTTGCAAGTTTGACTAAATCATGCAGACGGCTCAACTAGATCATTATTATTGTTTATGGCTTTTTTAATCACTTAAACATTCATATATTTTTTTTGCAAAAACTACGAAACTTTGCGCAATAAATGAAAATGATGTGCGTTAGCTTCTAAAGCCCTAATTATTCAGACTGAAACTTTTGAAATTTTGACTTATTATCAACACCAAATTTGGTATGCCACCTTAAAGTATTAAAATACAAATCTCTATTATAAATGAGCAGGATTGGTCGAAAAACATGGCTGCTACTAGCCAAAATGGACGAGGCTTGGTGGAATATTGGCTATTATTCATTAACCATTTGTCCAATCATCACCAAATCTTGGTAAATAACTTACAGCTGTGATTGGCTACAGTTCTACTTAAAGGGCTTTCAACCCTACAATAGCAGCTACATTTTTTTCCTTGTTTTTATTTTTGTTTGGCTAAATGCATTTTAACTGTCTCTTTAAAAAAATTCCCATGTAAAGCACTTTGAATTGCCTCTTGTCTGAATGGTACCACACAATAAAGTGTCAGTGAGTGAGTGAGTGAGTGAGACCTCTGCCCGGCACAGCTCCTGTAGTCCTTGTAGGGCGAGGGCAGCTGGGGTTGCCATGTCTGGTCTGGTGCACTGGTTCAAAGTTTGTGTAATAGCAGCCAACATATCACCTCCATGCTGGTAAGGCCTGACACACAGACACACACTCTTCTTGATACATGACACAGACACATCTTGTAAAAAAAAAAACACTTTTTCAACCACATCAATTGATGTTAAATTTGGGGGTTCAGTGTCTTGCCGCAGGCTGGAGGAGCCAGGGATCAAACCTCTAACCTTCCACTCTACCCCCTGAGCCGCCCCTAATCTTTTACTAGAGTAGAGTAGATCAAGATTTTACAAAGTGTTCTTTCGTCATGGAGGTAAGCTTGTCATGCAAAACCCTGGAGCTGCTACATCATAACTTACATAATATGAATGTGATTTAAGATGATTTGCCTTCAGTCAATTCTTTCTTCTTTCATCAACAAGACTCCACGCAATGGAAGTGTGTGTGTGTGTGTGTGTGTATGTCCGCACGTGCACGTTTGTTTGGTCAGACCTCTCTCTGCAGATGTCCCTGAGACAGGCTGCTCTGGCCAGGATCTGCTCCCACTGGGAGTCCCTCCCCACCACCACCCTGTTGTCCTGCTGACTCAGCAGACGCTGCAGCTCCGGGTAAACTCGGTCCTTACAGAGGAACAAAGTCAGTTGTGAGGAAGACACGTACGAGACGAAGCAGGGAAAACAAAGAATGTCTAAACACGCAGTATCAATATGATGATTGTGGTGACCATTTGTTATTTCAGACCTGTTTCTTCCAGAGAGCAGTCGTGAGGCGCATTACCACAGCTCTCAGCTTGGGGGCGCTGGCCAGCATGTAGAGAGTCTGCAGCACCATGGGGACACAAAGCTGGAACAGTGAAGCACATGGTGTGTGTTAGTGGATGAGATTATCCAAAGATTTCTGCATATCCTCACAGACCAGTCAGTGTGCACATAGAAGGATTTTTTTTAGAATATGAATTATACTGTAATAAGAATAATGATCTTCAAAGAGCAAGTATGAATTGAATAATGGTGATGTACGGAGATGAAAGACATGCGAACATGCAGTGTTTTGTGCCCAATCGTCTTAATCGTAAAGCAGGACAGGAGAGGCCAGAGGTGCTCAGTACCTTATGAGTGCCGAGGTTTGGCAGGCAGTTGAGCACAGCATGAGCCAGTTTTGGATTCTTTTCCTTCCCCAGTTTGAACAACAGAACGGGGATGAGGGAGGGGACCTGCAGAGACACACACGTGTTCAGATAAAGGAAACATCAAATTAAACTGGGTCAGTGGAGTTGTGTGGATCATAAAAAAGACTTCCTAAAAACCTTAACTTATTGGCCTTTCTGTTTTTCTTCACCTTTCAGTTTGTGGTCATGGCAAATGGTTACTCATATGTCTGGTTCTTATTGCACAAAGCATGTTCTATTTTCCTTCAAGGATCTTTTTACAGCTCTTTTAGCTCATTGTTTTGGTCATTCTAGTCTCACCCTGCTCGCCATCTTGCGCTTTGGACGTCACTTAGAGCCGTGGTCGTCATTTAGAACTGTGGTATGTGACCAGTGACGAGGTCCCATTGATATTGGTGCTTGACCAGTCTCACCTGTCAATCATGTTGTTTCACCCTGTTTTTATTAGAGCGATATGGATTGAAGAGGTCGGTATCAAACCTTTATCTCAGAAAAATTTAATTGAAGCTTGATATTTTAGTTTAACCATAAACTTTATCATTAATTACTATTAATAAAAAGAAAACACAAATACAAACAAATACATAAAACTTGAATTGAGAAAATAAACATAAATTATTTTACAGAAAATGTAAACATCAATGCATATTTGCTCTGTATTGTTTCTTTTGTACAGTAGAATATTTCAAATCGGTTAACAAGAGCGCTGATACCGATACGTCTGTGAAAGGCTCATGTTGGCCGATATCAGGCTGGCGCTAGTTTTTATAGCATCAAATAACTTATTAAAACCAAACTTATCAGAAAAATGAATACTTAAACATCCATCATTTTGATAAGAAATACCTAAAATGACGGAAAACAACTTGGAGAAAAATGTATTTAACTATAAAACTATACTTTTTAGTTTGGTCTTACACTGGACCTACACTGCAGCCAGCCACTAGGGGGCAATCAAGATTATTTGTCATGTCGTCCAGCTTAATATAATAATAATAATTATAATAATAATAATAAATTTAATTTATATACATTCTATTCTGAACCAAACAGCAGACAAACTAGATTAGAAAACTAGCTAGTGAACCAGTGGAGCGTTTAGCACCTGAAGAGCCAGATATGTCCCCCTGGACTTGGTGGAGACTAAACCAGAGCTAAGATTAGAATGCTGGACATCACACACAAGCACAGTTCAAAATGATTCTAACGTTGCTCTGTGTCTGCTGGTTTTGTTGATGGGCAACTGTTTGCTCAGTTTATGGGGAGATAATATAACAGTGTTGTATAAACAGCTTGTCTCTACTGCCCCAAGTGGCCATAAATTGGTAACTTCTTATTTTTAGCTATGGATACAGCATCAAGACATACTGATTGTCCAACCTCAGGGTCCCCTGATGGTCTGAGCCTTGGTCAGGGTCTGCTGAGCCCCAGCTTGTTTCAACACATTTGCACTCGGCTGAATAAAATCCTTCCAGATAAAAGTTGGAACGAGGGGCAGCGTGGAATGAGGAGCAAAGCAGGGTTAACAGTACATCATTCCTTTTAGTGCTAAGGTCAAAAAAGATACTTGTCAGGGTCCTTGGCTACACGTAGCCAACATCTCTGCAGTGTCATAAATTAACATAAAGCACTTGCTGGTGCCCTGCATCTTGGCTGTTGCATAGCAACCACTTCACCTGCATGGCTTGAGGGGAAGAGGGAGGGGCAGAGAGGAAGGATACTGGGGGTTTTCATCGAGTTGAATCCCGGAAAGGTACGCTGCTGATCCTAAACCATGACTTTAAATCGATGGAATGTGTTTTCCAATTTATCATTAAAAAAATAACACATTTTTTTTTCCCTCTCTGCATATACAGCCAATGGTTAGTTTTGTTAGTAGCTTATCTCTTGTCAAAGAGAGGTACTGCAAACCTATAAGGTTTTGTGAGTGTTTGTGGCTGTCACTAGGCAGATGTGTGGGGATGTGATACTGTGAGGAGGGAAACTCAATGGATTTAAATATGCCAATAACCTTCTACCAGCCCATTAAACGACTGCACAAAGTGGCACTCTGGGAGCAATTAGACCAGCGGGGGGAATATTCTGAGGCGTCTAACAAGCTCAAGTAATGAGAAACCAATAACACCATGTGATATTTCACATCATCTTCTGGAGCTAGTGACTCCATTTACAGTCCCAGAGGGCCACAGGGTAGTCTGCCAGTTTTAGACCTCTCTCTTTATACGACTGAAGAAAATCCAGCAGCTGAAGGCAGGTGAGGGTTCTTTGTGAATGCATTTTTTAGAAGGAATTCCAAAGTTAATATCAATATAATAATTTCTGATTTTGAAGGGGAGTTATCAACAGCCGGAGAACAGACTTACAACCAATCAAAGCAACAGAGCGTGTGACGTAGCACAGAGTGAAACATGTAAATGCACTACGGCACTGCAACAAGTGCAGTTGATTGTTCTTCTTTGAGAGAAAATATACAGTTAATTTAGTTTAATACCATCTGAATTCAGATTCAACAGACCTTTCTACATCAGTGGCAGCCATTACTGTTGGTTAATTGAATTGAATTTCTTGGTAAAATACAATTTGTCCACGAGTGATGTTTACAAACTGCACTTGCAGTGTTGTGTGGTACGGTACACCCCAGTTTTTTTTGTTTGTTTCCGATTTACAAAGCCCGACTGAGCCCGGATTTCTTATCGGCGCGCACAGAGAAGTGAAAGCTGGCAGACCGTGAGAAAATATTCACTGATTGTTACAAAATGTGTATTGCTTTAGAATCGGTTTCTGCCTCTTTATGTATTTGGGTTCATGCTTGATGGGGTTTTGAAAAAACGCGATGTGCACCTTAGGCTTAGCTAAGTATCTTGTTCAAACATTCCATGTATTTCTAAAAGCTTTAGAGAGAAGCTTTGAGTCGAGATGCTGGCCCATATTTAACCGGGTCATGCTGTGTGGATTATCTACCTGGCAGGGGTCGGCTGCAGCGAAGGCCTGGCTTGCATCCAAAGCCAGCTGGCAGACGTCTTCCTCACCAGTAATGATGAGATAGGTCACAATGAGGGTGAGGGAGCCAGGCAGGCGCTGGCTGCATGATTCCGCCGAGCGAACCGACAGCAGCCAATCAGTGGCTGCCGCTGGATCGTCTGCAACTCTGCGCAGTACGGACAGAGCCACGCTGACCTCACTGTGCCAGGAACTGAGAGGAAGAGCTAATGGTGGACCGGGCTGAGGAGAACACATGGAAAGAAAAGAAAATCAACAAACATTACTTAAAACCATTTAAATAAACTATCCAACCAACCAAGACAACTGAAGCCTTCTTAAACATGGCCTGTCAGATTCTACCACTTTAACTTACTGTATCTTGGAATGTAAATGAAAATTAAATTAAAGCAGGTATTTGGAGGACTGTCCAACATGAATTAGCTGTAAGAAACATGCTATAAACATATATAGTACTGATAATATTCTTTTTTTAATCAACCAGTGATGTTGTTTCAGTCCAAATCATAAAAAGACAGGGCGTTGTCATTAGCAGTGTTTAGGAATAAGGAAGACACTATTCTGATATCTAAACTGAGCAATCTACATGGTTGTTGAGACATTTAGTGTGCTACAGTTGACCGGGTAATAGCCATATAGCCTGCAAACTGTTGTTAACACAATAGTTTCATTAAGTGAGACAAGGTGCAACACAATACCTGCCTCCATGGTTGAAAATAAGGAGACATGAGCTAGAAAGCTACAGTTGCAGCTGTGTCAGTCGGTGAAATCAAACGACAATATGCAGGGGAAGTATTTGTCTACAATGACAGCTGGTTAATGTACAGACAGCGTCTTCAGCCATAAAACCCCAAAATAGGAAACATTAACGAAATTCCCCTCTTTTAAATACTGATATTTTCTCTAAAGCAAAGCAGGTTAGTATTTTCAATATATAAATTCTATTTAAAACCAACCAGGAACTCTTCATAAAGAATCTTAAGCTCATACAGACCACCTGATTGAATACAGTTAAATAAGAATTATTAATGATGTGGGAACGATAAAGAAACATCCCTAAAGGCACCAAAACTTGCAAAGCAATTAGCTTTCCTTCCTTCTTTGTTCAATGTTTTCGATGTCCTATTTCTGTACAGTTTTGGATTTGTTTTAATTGGCTTCACCCAATCCTGTGTAACTGTACTACCAGCTGGACTGTGATGATCGATGAGCCCTCACCCAGAGGCCAAAACATATGAGCCTGGAACAAATGGCAAGGGGGGGGGGGGGGGGGGGGGGGGTCAAATAAAATGAAAAAAAACTAAAACTAAAAACCTCCTTTAGTGTTACCTGTCGAGGTTTATAGGTCTGCCGGCTGATGCTGCGGAGCAGGCTGTGGGCGAGGCTCTGGTTGAGGCTGTGTGTTCTCCGGTCGGCCAGAGGCTCAGTGAGGTCCGAACAGGACAGCAGCTGCAGCACAGGAAGGACCAGGACTGGACTCAACCAGGGCGATAGCTCAGCCTGCTCAGGAGCCAAACTCAGCGCTGACAACAAAGAAAAAAATCACATGAATCCATATGAACAAATTAGTTTGTAAAATAAGAACACATTCCTGGTAATTCTACGGATTAACTTGGGACCATCGTGATCGAAAATAACAATTTTTAAGTTTCAATTTCTGTGAGGATTTCAAATATCTGTGCAGTGATTGGATGTTTCATCCTTCGCTGCCCAAAGACACGCATTCATTTAGCTGAAGACAGTTTTTACCCAGACTGAGCAGGCTGGTCTGCTGAGCTGCAGGGGCCTCTAGCAGGAGCAGGGCCAAACCCATCATCAGCTCGTCCACCGGCAGCTCCTACAAATAACAATATTGATATTAATCAACAGTCCTTGTAGCAAAGAACAATGATTCAATATTCTACCTCATGATCGTTGCTATGTCACCTGTTGGCAGGCAGGCAGGAGCTGCTGTAATAACTTGAGAAGCGGCCGGCAGTCTCCGTTTAACCTGAGGCAGCGCTGACAGGCACACAGCAGCTGCAGAAGCAGCCGGGCTCTCTCAGTCCTCCACTGCTCCTCCGAGCCCCGAAGAAGACCATGAAGCAGGGCGTCGATGAATCCACACAGCTCCAGCACCGCCTCCACGCTGTCCACCTGTCAGAATGGAGAGGACAACATCAAATTTTTTTCTCCTTAACCAAGTGAAACAAAACTGCTGCTTGGTTGAGATTCATTTTGTCCAAAAAATCCACGAGAGATGGCTGTGGGTCTATTAAGCATGACTTTTCGTGGAAAAATGTCAACTTGACGTTTCATTTTTAGTTGGACTTTTTAAAAGCTACAATGTGTAGATTATTTTTAGATTGTTTTAAGTAATTTAATTAGGGATGTCCCAATCCGATATTCCATATCGGTATCGGGGCGATATTGGCCAAAATGAGCTATCAATGTGCAATTATCTCTGCCACTAGGTGTGAAACTCCCTGGAAAATGAAGACCCAATTTACAGCACAAAGGATGTGCATCTGCTGTTGTACAACAAAAACAGGAAGAAGACAGTGATTTTTTCCCCCTGGTAGCCAACTGTAGCTCTCCAGAGAGGGCGGACGGTGGAACAACTACAGTAGCTGTGGAAACTCAACAAAGAAAAAAGGAAAAAGAGCCAAGGGGAGTTGTCAGGGTAGACAAGAGAGAAGAGGGATTGATGGGAATGGGTGGAATCGAGACTGAACCTCAGAGCCTCTTTCCACTGAGACATGGATAGAGGCTCTGAGGCCCCGGGAATTGAGAGGGTTCAAAAACGATGATCAGTTGGCTTTATTTTTTCTAGACTAATAAGTAACACAACCTGCGGGGATCATGATGATTTGGCTTCACTTTTGGGGAGCCGTCATGTCGTCCATCTTTATATACAGTCTATGGTCCTGATGGACTACAAACAGCAAATCCCCTGAGAGTATTGAATTGAAGTGAGTGTGTTTGCTATTTATTTGTCAGAGGACTAATGTGTTAATCAAAAGAAACCGTGTCTCAATTTGCGTACTTCCCTAATAACAGTTGCTATTGCCTACACCAAAATATGTGGTGTAGTTGTAAAAAGGTTGCCAAATCATTGTACTGTAATTACCCATATGTGCACTCTAGTCAAAAAAGCGGAGTATGAAACGTCGGTCACTTCTCACCCTCAACGGTCGCCATTTGGGCAATGTAGCAGAAGGGGACTGACTACCAACATGTTTTCAAACTTGTGAAAATGGCGGCTGAGGATGGATGCTACGTCATTGATGTCAATGACGCAGTACTTTATCACATCATGGGAAACAGGAGCCACACACAAAAAAGATAAAAAATAATTAAAGTGAGAAGATATTTTGATGGATAACAATCACGATCAAATGTTGCCAACATATTTTCCGGTGACTGCTCAACGGCAATGTTTGATTTGAGACTACACTACTGCGTCAAACACCATGTCAGTGAGTACATGGTGTACACAGTGTACTCCATGTCAGCAGTACAAAGAAGTATCTGACATCTAATTAAATAATTATTAAATGCATCAATTATTGTGGGCAGAGATGCCTCATTACAACATATGATGTAAAGAAATGTTAGACATTTACATTTTCGCTCTGTATTAACAATATAAGTTTACATTAATTACTTGCAATTACAAAATCAAAAAAGGAATGTGAGGCAGTTAGTAAGGCTGGCCTCATGGATTATTGTCAAATGCACCCATTCCTCCATCACTGTGTCACCTGCATGTGTGGAACCAACTGGCAGAGGCAGTGCAGCAGGCTGTCGGACACTGTGGAGGGCTTCTCCTCATCCTTATCCTGGAGGGCTGACGCAGCCCCTGGGTGTGTGGGCAGCAGCACGCGGAGGAGATTGTGTCGGAGGAGGGCGTGCTGGGGTTGCTGCTGAGGTTCACAGTACAGATACTGCAGGAAGGGGGCCAGCATGGTGATGTAGGCAGGCTCATTCCTGTAGTGTGTAAATACATAATGTTTCGATAAAATAAAATACAGTGTAGGGGCATCACATGATCCTACCTCAAAGGCTGACACCATATGAATTTGTATGAAAGTAAAACTTGAAAAATGTGCCACCCATCCTGGTGTTAGACTAAGTGGAGCAAAAAAACTGTCGAAATCAATGAAACACACTCTCACACTCATTTGCAAGCTTTAGTGAGAGACCTTCTAGCAAGTGCTGCTGCATTCACCTGTTCATGCCTTAGCGCTAGAGCTTGCAAATGCGGATGCCGCTGTCATCAAGCCTTGTAAACAAAAGGATCTATCGATTATCCTCAAATAGTGACAGGGGCCTTTCTTTCCCTCTGCACAGGCAGAGTGGTGGGTCGAATCCGATTCAAGGCACTGGTACTTGCCTTCCGTGCTGCGAATGGCTCAGGCCTTTCCTACATCCAGAACATGGTCAAAGCCAGTGCACTCCTCTCTGCTACTGCCAAACGGCTTGCTACTCCCTCATTACATTACATTACACTCATTTGGTTCCTCAATGGCGGAACGAGCTCCCCATTTACATCAGGACAGCAGAAACCCTTCAATGCTTCCGTCGCAAACCGTAAACTCACCTGTTCAGACTGCACCTTACCACTTGTATAAAAAATAATTTAAAAAACAATAAAAAAACAAACTAAAATGAGCATTTAAAGCTGTTTTTGCCAATTTGATAAATGTTTATGTATGCATGTGTTTAAGTCCCTTTGGACAAAAGCGTCAGCTTAATGAATGTAATGTAATGTAGCTCCACAGGCTCTCTTGACATATGTTTGATATATAATGGGTGAGAGTGGAAAAGTTAGTTTTGATCTGCTCCCATGTACCTGCTTACAGTTTCTGCATTACGCTGTTAATACACACTCAGCACTTTATGTAACTGCTTTTATGCACTTCAGAGTACAGAAACCGTGAATTTCTGTTTTTTATTGGGAAAAATTGCAGACATAAAATATGCAACAACAGTGGGACAACAAAGCAAAGACGATGTGGATCATTAATTATCATTAATGCCATATAAATGTAAACAAATTCTGTTTTATCCAAAGCAACATAGTGTTGGAAATAGCATGACTGTATTGTTAAATGTATTAAAGTAGTAGAGAGGTACTTTAAGATGGCCTTCTCCAGTCACCCATGTCTTATTTGTGTGTTGAACAGCCCCCGACCATTATTGGAGGCCTGGCTTTTAATGAGGAAATATGGTAAGTTCTATACTGTATGTGCCGTGGGATGTGTCTATGTGCATTTGTCATTACTGCACAATAACAGCTACCAGTGGTGCGATTAGTTATTTGGGAAGGACACTCCTCACAGACAGCTTTGTAATTCATGCACTGAAGGAGTGAGAGACTCAAGGCCTCTGTTGTGGCAAACCTGTCAGCAGCCTGCACGATGAAATCATCAATCTCCAGCAGCAGAGCTGGCCAGCAGTCCACTCGGTTCTCCAGGGCTGTGATGAATGGGTGAGGGCTGTTCCTGTAAAACAACGGGACAGAAAAAAGACCATATTCACACCACAGATCCACTGTCCTAGTTCTGATTTTATTCGCATGCATGTGACGGACGTCATCAAATGTGCCAGATGAAAAGTTAAGGGATCACCAAAGTTATTACAATTCATCTTGTGGGGAACATTAAATGCCAAATATGAAAAAGTGCTAAAGTAATTGGATTGCATTCTCTGGGGAATTCATGGCCAACCAGCCAATAATTGTCAAGTCATTTCACTCAAATTGTTTGCAAATCCATCCAATAGCTGTTGAGAAGTAGAAAACATTATAATGTGGGGAACATTAAAGTAAAGTCAATTTTATCAGGAAAATGTTGCCAATTTTGATAATAATAATAATAACATTATTATAATAAGAAGAATAATAAACTTTATTATTCTTCTTAACAAAGTTACTAAGTGCTTTACAAGAGCATAAAGACAATAACACAACAGAGTCAGTGGGTTTCATTCCCCGGGGACCATGAATGTCATGACAATCCACAAATAGTTTGAGGAGAGACCTTGGCCTTGATCAAATTAGTGGAGCAATTGATTGATAATGTTAGTGTGGCTAACACTTCTTCATTCTTCAGCAAATCAACATCATAATCCTACCAAAAAATCTCCCTGGTAGAACCACTTCCACCCTGTTATAATCGAATTGGCTTGTCTGTGGTTAGCAAGTCTTTTAAGCCCTTTAATTATATATAGGGTACTTTACTGCTTAGTGCTTACTATTTTCCAAAGGCAAGGCACAGCAAGTGAAGTTTATTTGTATAGCACATTTCAACAACAAAGCAATTCAAAATGCTTGACATAAAACATTAAAAGTATTGGGAAGAAAACTGAAACCACATTAAAATGTAATAATTTAAAAG
Organism: Scophthalmus maximus; assembly: GCF_022379125.1. Taxonomy (NCBI): domain Eukaryota; kingdom Metazoa; phylum Chordata; class Actinopteri; order Pleuronectiformes; family Scophthalmidae; genus Scophthalmus; species Scophthalmus maximus. Next base: position 26,520,704 of record NC_061515.1, on the reverse strand, counting down.
AGAAAATGTTAAATAAGAAAAAGACGTGATAAAAGTTACAGTGCAGAACAAGAAATGCAAAGATAGTATTTACTGAAAGGCAGCAGCAAACAGAATAGTCTTCAGACTTGATTTAATAGAACTGAGGGTTGCAGCAGTCCTGCAGTTCTCTGGGAGTTTGTTCCAGATATGTGGGGCATAAAATAGAACGCTGCCTTTAATTCTGACTCTGGGGACAGAAAGCAGACCTGTCCAAGACGATCTGAGAGGTCTGGGTGGTTCGTAGCAAAGCCGAAAATGTATTTTGGCCCTAAACCATTCAGTGCTTTGTAAACCAACAGTAGTATTTTGAAGTCAATTCTTTGACAAACAGGAAGCTACTGTAAAGATCTGAGGACTGGAGTACTAGGATCTATGTTTTTGGTCTTAGTGAGGACATCCAGCAGCAGCATTCTGAATTACCTGCAGCTGTCTTATTGACTTTTTCGGGAGACCTGTAAAGACACTGTTACGGTAGTCGGGTCTGCTGAAGATGAATGCATGGACAAGTTTTTCCAAATCCTGCTGAGACTTAAGTCCTTTAATCCTTGATATATTCTTTAGGTGATAGTAGACTTCGTAATTGTTTTAACTGTTGAAGTTCAGGTCTAAGTCCATGACTACACCCAGATTTCTGGCTTGGTTTGTGATTTTTAACATTTGAAGCTGGCTGCTAACTTTAAATCGTTCTTCCTTGGCTCCAAAAAAATAATTATTTGTTTATTTGAAGAAGGGGCTGATGCAACAAGTCGTTGATTTCGTCAATGCATTTACTAAGTGCTTGTATTGGACCATAGTCCCCAGGTGATATTGTTCTTCAAATTTGTGTCGTCTGCGTAATTATGGTAACATAGTTTGTTGTTTTCCATGATCTGAGCCAGTGGGAGCATGTAGCTGTAGAACAGAAGAGGCCCCAGAATTGAGCCGTGGTGAACTCCACGTGTATTTTTTGCCTGCTCACATGTGTTATTACCTATAAACACAAAGCAGTCCCCAAGTTAAAAAATAAATGCAATATAAACATTTAGGTGTTTATTTTAGGTTTAGTTTGTATGCGTCTGTAGATTTTCCAATTATAAAACATATCACAAGGTTTTTGAAGACAGGTTACTGATAGCATACTGATATTTGATTTTTTTTCTGATTAATGGAATGATAAACAAAATAACATTAGTAAAAATAATGTTGATAGCTATAAATTAACATTTTTACCACATTTACCTGTAGTGTCACCTCTAATGTGTGTGTGGCGTGTTAGTTAACTGTGGCAAAACTCTTGTGTGTGGTCCAATTCAACCATTTGTGGATGAGTTGCACTGTGGGAGATGTAGGCCCCTGACTTTGACAAGGAGGAAGAATATCTCTGGTTCCACTACATTTCATTTTTTCTACCATGGCTCCGACAAAGTCCCAATGCTAAACAAAACCACAACATTCACATAATTTCTTCACAAACTTCATGTTTGTATATTGTTCGACAAATAAATAGGATTCCACAATAGATATTAAAAGTCTCAGTGGCTCGACTTCCAGGGTTTTAGCCTCTATCTGTCCTGTACGTGTAAATAATAAATAGACAGCCTCCATTAGTCTTGATTGTGCAAACCCATTAAGTCCAGACAAAACATTGGGGTCAAATCCAAGGTGAAGTCCCAGCGTATTGTTAAGAATCCAGCTCACAGACAGGTCAGAGGTTACCAAACAGGGTCGGTGTGTTGGGGGTGGAAACAACCACCAGCTCCACTTAACCAAAGCGTTCCATCAATCACCACATATTTAGGTGTAGGAAGGAAGTTCAGTGACTGGGCATGTCTGTGCCTGTGACAGCCAGCAGCATGGGCTGAATTCCTGTCTCCACAGTCTTCAAGACAAATAAAGCCACATGAATATGGTGTTATCCGTCTGACCATCTCTACCCCCCCCCCTCAGGTTCCCATCAAACCTTTAGCTTCAACACAGCTCCCATCCATCAGCCTCTCGCACCGTTCACTACTTTTTAGTCGCCACACAAAGGAAGAGGCAGGAAGTCGAGACAGAGACCTCCCTCCTTTTGGGTCAACTCCAAGTTCACAGCTGAATAAAAGTGCTGGCAGACAAATGAGCCAGGTAAAATCTACTGAAACGCCCAGCTCCCTGTGGATGTCTGCAGGTTACACCAGCCTGAAGTGAAGTCGGGGTTTGACAACAGACCTGACTTATTATTTTAAAGCATGACAGCAGGCGATCATAACAAAAGTATTACCCTTCACAAATATCTGGCAGTAGTTTCAGTTTTTGTCTTTTAACTTAAAGGTTTATTTTAACTTTAAACCTTAAGGGATAACACATCATCTTCCTTGAAAATTAAAAATCCAGCCAGTCTTGCACACATCAGTTGGATGGTAATCTGACAAATGTCTGCATCCTCAAAAGCAAAGTCATTCAACCTTTGAGAGAAAAAAAACAATTGTTTAAAGTGTTTCATGCCAGCAATACTTAATGTATGTCACAAACAAGCATAAATCATCAGTTTAGACCTTAAAGAAAGGGGAAAAAAAGAAACCTTCAAGGAAGGTGTGTGGTATGTGCTTATTAGGTGGAAAATAATCTACAACAACTATCAAATTCAAATTATCAAAATTCCAGTATCAAGTTCCAAAATCTGGTATTCAAGGTCTGGTCTAATGTGTTATCATGTTTATTTATTATTTGACCTGATATGTCCGGATTGAGGAACTGATCACCAGAATTGCAGAATTAAACAGATTGTGTATATGTTCTTTGAGCCTTTGTTGAACAGCTGAGGAGAAATGACAAACATCTTCCATCGAGAGAGGGGGAATGATATGCAACAAAGCTCCCTGGTGGAGAGCAAACCAGGGATACTGTGGTGCATGATTGGTGTCCTAAAGTCAAGTTCGCTCCTGAAAAGAACTGGTTTGCACGACATGTCGTCCGATCACATTGGAAGGAAATAGTGTTTTAAGCTGGGGGATGCAATAATTGTCTAAAGACGAGGATAACAGCACACGTTCAGACAGTCTCTCTCGTCTCTCTATGCCGGAAGGGTGTGGAGGATCATTTATATTTTTCTGAAGCTATACCCGACAAGTCGTTTTGCTGTAATGTACTGGTGCCTTAAGACCTAGGCCACCTTTGAAAAACGATGTTACGCTATAATTTACTGAAAAAGAACCGGAAAAAAATATTGAGATACTCTGTTTTTGTCTATGAGGTTGGGAAATGAGAGTGAGTTTGTAGAGCTCAGAAGAGAAGAGAGAGAAATTAAAGGGCCCAAAATTAAACTAAATTACTCACCCTTGCTCTGTTTTGTATATGCAATATTGTCAAGATGCAGCTAACTCTCACCTAGTGTGTATGAGGAGGTGATGTTTGAGTAGAGTTCCAGGCTGTGAGAATCAACCGTTAGGCAATTCGGGTGGTGAAGACCAACGGTTTGGGGTGAGAAGCCAAGCAGAATGAATGGGGAGGGGATAATGCTTATTTTATATCTATATTTATCTATATCTAAATATAGATATATCACTTTACAAATAGAGTCAAAATTTGGTTTCAAATCACTGTAAATGTATTAGTTTTGAGCAAAATAAAAATACATTCAAAATAAAATGTCAGTCAGTATGTCTCATAAAATAATGTACCTGAGCAGAGGGGCCAGACACACAGTACGTGGGAAAGCATGCCAGGGACAGTCAACTACACTACCGCAGCTAAATCAACATCACATGAGAAATGAGCTGGTGTGGCAGACAGAGCCCTGAACCTTCTCTGATCCTGCTGGGTGCTGAAGTGGCTAAGAGTCTCGGTCGCAGATTGCACAGGGCAGCGGCAAGCAGACGGTCGACAATGGGCACCAGTGTGCATCCACCATTAATCCCACAGCATTTACAGTTACCCAGCAGTGCCAGGTCCAACAACCAATGGTGGGCCAGACTGCCAGGCCAACGGCGCCACCCTGCTGCCCTCAACACATTCATCTTCCCACCAGGGAGGTTCAGACCGCCAGACAGACGCAGACAGCAGAGACAGCGATGAAGACAAATGAGAAAGAAAAAGGACAATGGGAAGGAAGGAGCAAAAGAAAGGAGGGATAGAGCTGTGGAGAGGGAGAGGTTAAGAGGGATCAAACAGAGAAGGAGGAGAGGATGTCAGAGGTAGAGAATAAAAAACACTGAGAGGAGGAGGGAGGAAGGGAAACATGGTGGGGAAAAGAAGTCAGTTTTTTTATCACCCGCTGTAACTGATTAAGGAGGCCCCAGGATCTTGGCAGAGGTGCAGATATAAGGCTGGAGGAGGAGGGGGACACTGTTTCAGGCTTCAGCAGGACCACAGTACGGGACTATATCAGCCTAGGGTTATCCATCCAGTTCGAGAACACCCCCTACTCTAAATAGTAACTGAACCATGTGTGTTGTCATGTTCCACCTGTTCTCATTTGAACTTAAAAAAACATCAGTAACTAATGCATGAAATGAATACTGTTTTACCAAAGAGCAGGTATTTGGTAATACAGAGAGATCTGTAAATAATTCAGATAGCGCAAGTCATGCTATCAGGCAGGTTGTTAACAAGCCTACTGTTTAGCCAGATTATCAATATCAATCTGGCAATTTCATGTCGGTTAAGTTTTATACTTAACGGACATGGGGGTTAGCCTTGCTTGGCATAAAGTCTGAAAGCATGCAATCTACACAATTTGACCTTCGGGTGCAGTTGAACATACAGTACTTCACAGAATATCAATGAAAAACATATGACAGAGACAGACCTGATGGAGTAAGGACAGGTGAAGTGTGATTCTCGGTCTCTCTGGTCTGCCTGCATCTGTAGCAGCCGTCCAATGACTTTTATAAGCCCCTGGACATGTCTGTTGACAGGACACAGAGAAGAAGGTTATCAAAACACAAGAGAGAAATCTGAGAAAGACAGTGCTTTTTTTGCTTTGTTTCCTGCAGCAACCTGAGAAGAGCAACATCGATCACGTCTGGGGTTTTAATAAGATAAGATAAGATATATGTTTATTCGTCCCACAATGGGGAAATTTGGGCATTAGAGCAGCAAAGTGGACAGAACAATATAGAAAGACATTTTAAAAAAGCAATAGGTTTGTACAAATTATAACAGAAAATATTAAAAAATATATAAATAGTATATACAGAGCAGGAGCAATAGTTGCACATGGAGAATATTCACCTACAGATAAGGGAAGTCAGGACAAGAATGGAAAGCTTGCACAGGGAAACTGCTTGCCCAGTTGTGCAAAATATACCTTCTTACATCTCAATCTCAGAGAGAAAGCCTTAAGCCCTACTTTCACTAAGGATTGAACTTTTCCTTTCAACTTTCAAACAACGCCAGAAGAACTTTTTACAGGCATGAAAACCTGTTCACCCCAATTTTGGTCTCCACCAACTCCTGAGAGTTGTCTTTAGCTGCTAAAGGCCCCATGGTCACCATATGGCCTTTGTCTGTGTCTTGCTGCTGTTTGATGTGGGGCCGGCAGTGGACAGTGGGTTTATCAGAGCTTTTGAACTGAAAACAGCTGCTGCTGGAAACAAATTTGATGACAGCAGTGAGAGTCAATCAAAACAGTAAAGACTGTAAAACCAAACCAAAGAGCTGAAAGAGGCCAGAAGGCTGTGTAGAGCTGAGAAGGAGTAGTTGGTGAGCAGACTTTGCTTAAATATCATAATTTCACTTATTTAGAAGGCATTGAGGGTCAAAAGTTTGTACACACTATCCACCTTTTTATAGGAAAACCTATGGGAAGCGAGCACATGGTGGAAAAAAAAGTGGCCTATAAAAGAGTAGATAGGTAAAAGGCCAGAAAAATAGATCAATCAGATTCTATTTTTCTTTTTTTGCATTAATCCCTGTTTACATCTCACTCAACGATGGCAAAATAACCATTGAACCTTTTCCTCATTCAATTCAATGAAATTGTGAACTGAATAACACTGCAATAACAACAATACTGCAATGAAATTTCTATATTACCAAATTATTTATCAGTAATAAAGTTAAAATGGGCGAAAATGTGGACAATTGTGTTGCAGGCCGATTTAAGGTGTGCCCCTAAATTTTCTGTTTGTGCCCCAAAAACTTTGATTAAGGGGCTACAGTGCTCCTAGTAAAAAAAGTAAGTCTGGAGCCCTGGTGAGGATTCTTTGTTCCATTCTCAATATGAAAATATTGATGTGTGAAGAACAGTTCATGAGATAGAGAGAGAAAAGGCATTGTAAAAAATAATTATGTGCAAAAAGGTCAAATTAAATGCTTACTGAACATTTTTCATATAAGACGAGCCATATCATGTTGGATAGAAAAGGTCACTTTGCAGTTAGATTTCCATCTCCTGCTCTGATGGTTGGGACATGAGAAGCATTAATGGATCACAGGCAGCAGAGGGGGGCAAGGACAATGAGGCAGTCTCCTGTTACTGACGGCTGAATTATGATTCTACACTCAGGTGCTGCACTCATAGGCAGTACAAGTACAGTGTGCACATGGGGATATTTGTCAGTTTGTGTTCATTTTATCAGCTCTATTTGGATTTAGTCTTAGTTCTGAGATCAAAAGTGTGAGTGATATTTAATAATTGCCTTAGGGGCCCCTTGTGGGCAATAATGGATGAAGCTAAAGCTGGGCGCGTGGGAAAACAGCCTGCCTGATATGAACCCAACGCCTGGTGCTTAGTTGGATCCTATGGTGGAGGAGGTGGCTGGACAGACTTGGTAAACCAAAACAAGCAGTGAAGGTGAACCAGGAGTTTTCTGGCCAAGGCCTCTGTCTGTGAGGTCTTCAACTCCCACCGTAAAAGTAGTTTGTTTGCATCTAGGGGGAGTGTAATAACATGAAATTCGAGGGGTCACTAGATTGTGGATCATACGGTATCTCAGGAGGGGGAAGCAGGGCTTAGCCCAGGCTGTTTTAGTCAGATCGAAGAACTACTGACTCCGACCGGGGATACTGGTGGTGAAGAAACACTTTGAGGACCACGCTACTGTGAATGTACGTGCTTTTGAACACAACATATTAAGAAATGCCCAGAGGAAAGTTCATCTGGTACAAACGTCCACTTGCAACTTGACTGGAGGCAGTAATTCCACTTTTCTTTTTTCATCAAGCCAGTTTCATCTTGTGTTGCAGGTTTGCATCAAGATTAGATTTAAAATTAGACAGAAGGCTGAAGTTGGCTTTTAGTCAAAGGGAAAGCTTCGGTGACTGATAAATGATGGAGTAACCACATGCACAAAGAGGTTAGACAACCTTTTGTAGATTAACTACACTATTGCATATTTAAGACACAGTGAGGACGCACCTAAGAAGGTTCGCACAATTTACTGGGGGGCAAATTATTAGCTGCCAAATTTTTGCATCTTTAAATTTTTGAGGCATTCCCCGTCTCAGCAATTAAATTGGGGAGTACCAAGTTATCAATAGTGATAGAAACGAAGACCAGATCTAAGAAAATGAGACCCAAGTTGTAATTACCTGGAGTTATCCTTTAAGTTGTCCCTACAATAGTTTAAATCAGACGAGTACAAGAAAAATATAAAAGGTCAAAATCAATTGCTAAACACGTTCACTTAGTCACAATGTCAGGTTTTGAAGAAGTTGAATGACACATTCCTCGATTCATAACTAATAACAAATGCATTCGGCAGTTCAAACTATAACTCAATTTATGCTGATCATAGTTGGGGTGTTAATATTGGCATGCTGTCTATGTAGCCTTGAATTTATGGTCTGCTGTGCTAGTGACCTAAACAATAATGGAGTGGCGGAGAAAGGGTACGTTTTTACATACAATGATGTCATTTAACACTACAGGTAATTGGTAATATTAAGGACACAAATCAGTGGGAGTTGAGTTGAACAATGCTCTCCTTCTCTTCCCTGTATTATTCACATATCATAATAGTGATCTACTGATTGACCAGTTTTGGCAGCACGTTCACATGAATTTCATTTTTGGGAACGATGATGTGACCGAGACCAGATGTGAGTGTTCTGCGTACCTGGCAGAGGGCAGGAGGTTGAGCACACTGTAGAGGATGTAGTGCAGCTCTGTGTGGCCCTGATCCACCAGCAGCACCACGGCATCACAGCAGGCTGAACGCACCAGAGCGGAGTCACTGCAGCATTGCTGCCACAGAGCCTCCAACGCTGGGCCCTGAAACACACACACACACACACACACACACACACAACAACCAAGGTTTAAATCCAGATTTACTGTAAAGGTACCGTACTGTATCCTGTTCCACAATTGTTGGTATCCATTGGGTTGTTGATTATACTTTACACACCAACTTCTTTGAAATGGCTATTACTTAACGCAATACAACTACTTCGACAAGCTGTTGTAAATAAAATGAAAAAACTAAAATGAAATCATATCAAGATTCTCAACAGTCCCATCTGTTCACCACCTCGGAACATTATTCTGGGGAGTAACTCACCTGAGGGGACGACTGCGTGATTCGCCCATTTTGTCCTTTCTCCTTTAGTACGGCAGCAACAAGAGTTCTCACTGTCTGCAAAAAGGAAAAAAAAAGAAAAAAAGGCAGAAATGTACATTTCAGATTTTTTTTGGGAGCAAACGCGGTTTGACTGAGACGCTTCCTGTCGTGGGAATCTGTACATTAAAATGCTGGTATATACACAGTCGTTTTTTTCTCTGACAAACTGTGACACTTTGTGTCTGTGTTACAACTGTAAAGGAATATAATGTTTTAAAAATGGTGTAAAAACTTTTACACACAAAAAACACAATTATTTTTGCAATTTTCACTTGCTTCTGCAATTTGATAAAAGGAAAGCACCAAAAACATAACTTTCTTTGTCCTTTTTAAAAGCTTCAGGCATATTCCTACACAAATGTACAGCCATCTCCACGGCAGCCTAATCCTTTTCACGGAAACTGACAACAGCCTCTGTACTTCTGACATCCACCTTTAAGAATCTAGTGCGTTTAACAATCAACATATAGATTTAGGGGTGATGTGGGGTGTAGTGATTAAAACACATGAACTAGTCCTGACAGACACAACCCATGTGCTGGACGTAATCATTTTCATTAACCATACGTGACTCCTGTCACTGACTTTTACTTAATGCTATCCTTTAAAATCTATTGTTAAATCATCATCTTTCAACCCGTTTCAATAGATATTTTTTGTGTCCACTTAGGAACAACACAATACGTTTTGAACTTCTGACAAAATAACACCTTATTAAGTCGACTTGTTAGCAAACACTTGCCGTTTTACACACCTAGCGTTGGTGCTGCATTCCATTTCACCTGTTGTTGTTCCCTTATAATCTCTGAACTCGGAAATTGCAACTGGAACGCCCCGGAGGTCAGAGGAACATGACTTCCGAGCCCGGAACTCCAAGGTATAATGGAACACAGTATCGCGTAATCATTCAGACTTAAATATTGGCCGATGAGAACCCAACCCCACCTTTGGAATTACTGCAGGACAGAAGTCCTTCTACATTGAGTTAATGACACAAGTTAATCAAAGTAAAGAAAACGGTTTCGTGTAACGGTGTTGTCCAGCCATAAGTCAGCAGCTTACCTGGGCTTGTATGACGGAGCTGGGAAAATCAAATCGGGTCTTCAAACTCTCCATCACGACTGCCAGTCACACCTGAGCGATGGAAACTCCATTAGGATGAAAATCATCAGAAGGGCTATGCATACCCTGCCCACGCTGTATAAACCCCAATCAGACAATGCCAACTTTTTTTATATTGTGACGTTGCCATTTCACCATGACACCGCTGATCTTTTTGGTGGCAAAAGTGAACGCATTGGTACACTACATGACGCCATGGTGACATTGTCATTTCATTCTCATATAAGCTTTAGAATGCCTCTATTATTTGTGGCGATATCTTGGACAATTTGCATTTCGGAGCATATTTAGGTTGACCTTGACATTTGACCAAAGGGGGTCAAAAAGTGAATCATCTGGAGATATACTCTCCAAAGTTATATTCCCGGCAAGTTTGCCGACAATCTGTCTTTACGTTATCGAGTTATTTTGTGGACACACACACGGGCTTTAACAACACCCTGTCTCCAGCTAAGCTGGCGGGCAGGGTGATAAGCGAAGAAAACGTACTGAGGGTAAATGCTGCTGGAATGATCATTTCATTTCATGATCATCAGACTACAACACGATGAAGGGAAACGTTCAGAGGGAGGCCTTGGTGATCCCCTTTGTTGGAAATCAAGAATATCACATATCAGTGGTGCTGAGGTCAGCGTTTGAAACAAAAGCTCAGTGATGCAGCCACCTGTTGCCTCGTAGCACTAATGGGCCCACACATTGCGGGGGGAAGCATCGCTGGGAGGTTTTTCAGGGGACTTTACCTTTTGGAAGCCGATCCCTGCCCGTCCCTCGTGTTATCAAGTTATCGGCCCGCAGCCATGACATCATTTTGCATTAAATTATTCACAAGTCAGCGGTCTACCTCCCCACCCCCTGACTCACAGGTTGCTGAGCATGCGAGTGGCACATCTCAGGTTGTCTCGTTAGGCACGACAATGCAGGCGCAGACCACCAGCCCCCCCCCCCGAGGCCTGCACGTCACAGCTGCTCACCCGCTGAACCGCGTTTTTGTTTTTTTCCAGGAAGATTGGATAGTGTCGAGGCTTCAACAGGGCCATCGTTGCATTAATTCATTTTTATTAACTTTAGCCAGTACTGGGATTTACATTTCATGAGCCAAATGAGAAGGAACCTTTTAGCTCAATTTAGGCAGAGGGGCTAAAGTTTCACTGAACGAGTTTGAAAAATATTGTTTACAGTTCTAGAAGGTATCGGGGGGGGGGGGGGTGTCTAACAAAACTCAGGTGTCCTATTAGGCTGAGTTTTGAATGTTTTAAAAGTCCAAAGAAATAGATCGACATTTTGAGGGGCGGCTTATTTTTCTACTGTAAGAAAGAGATGAGAGGATCTGTGACCAATCAGGCGTCTGATCGCTCCTAAAGGTCCACCTGCAGCGGGACAGTGAGCCCAAACATGCAGCCACTCACTGTCATAAAGAACTATCTTTAGAGACAAGAAGAACATGGAGTCCTGCAGGAGATGGTCTGACCCCCACAGAGCCTTGATATCAGCATCGTGGATGGAGTCAGTGTGGGATCACATGAAAAGAGAAAACAGCGAGGTCGACTAAATCCACAGAAGAGCTGCGGAAAGTTCTCCCAAGATGCTTGGAATTACCCCAAGCACCTAAAAAACTGTGCAGGTGAAATGAGGATTACTGATGAGGTTTCACTGAAAATATTGATTTACCTTTCATTTTTCTCTGTTGTCTGTACTTCGTATGATTTGAGTAATAGAAAAACTACTCATGGGTTTATTTGTGAAAGCATCCTGACTTCACTTTTAGTGCCTACAGCTTTTCATGTGAGTGTGTTAGTGTGCTTGTCCTCTTTTCCATGCTCGAGATACAAACAAGAATGGCCCTCAACAAGAGTGCAAAGCACGGCCAAGGCCCAACAGGCCTTCTTAAACTCAATCAGGCCGCACCAAATTGCACACACTCATGGATACCAGTCCCCTCAAAATGCCTGATCTGTTTTTCATCGAGATTCCTCCATTATTCCCTGGGAAATTGGGGATCAGAAAGTGGTTAAAAAGGCCACAGATTCGTGCCACACTTTAATGGGCTCTTTCTTGGCCCATGTCCCATCGTTCCACCAAGTTCCGTCGAAATCCGTTGGGTAGTTTTTTCATAATCCTGTTGACAAGGGAAAGAAGGTTTGTATTCCTAACTGAGAATATTTGACTCTCTTGGGTTCAACCTGTGCAAAAACTTATCTACTGTTGCACAAACATTGGGGGGAAGATGAGCCTCATGTAGCAACCCCCACCCCCACCCACCAATAACACCACCTCCCCAAAAACAGACCCCCCCCCCACCCCTGCTGTTATCTAACTGATAAGCCATTCTGCCGTGCCGCACCGTCCGCCGCCCTGCTCCCTCTCACTCGACAGCAGCTCCCACTGCCACATACACAGGTAAGTCAGCTGCACCTGCTCACACATGGCGACTTTCACAACTGACACTGGACTTTATCATGTGCTTATTTGCTGGGTGCTCGTGGAGAATATGGCTGTTGATCGGGGCCAAGCGGTAGCTAATGTCGCACCTCATGTGTCTTTCACTCTGGAACCTAACAGTCTTTAAAATGGAGTGACAGCATGAGGAGCTTGACAGGGATGAAACTGGGAGAACAACTAAGTCAGCCACCGTTTGCCATTCTAGCGATGCCCAAGAGGTGAGAAGAACCCGGCTTCTTCTCGGATCCAGAGGCCGCCGGTGGTCAGCTAAACCTTTAGAGGTTCCAGCGGTTTCTGCAGCACATTTACCTTAACAGCCACAACAATATGGGCTGGCCTGTACTGCTAGCTCTGCATTAGCAATACAAGCAGGGACAATGCAGGGACAGTGTTGAGCCAACACCGCTTTAGAAATGACACCGCTGAGGCTTTACGGAGTGACACTGTGCTGCCGCCGACTGCACATGCCGGACGGGCACGTGGGATTTCAGACGGCACAACGCACACGCTCACTCGAGTCGCAGCCGCGTTGGAAGGCCCGAGGTCGGGGCAGCACAGGACCCAGTCGGTTCGACATGCGACATAATTGGCTCAGCAGGTTTTTTTTAATGAAACTGCATAGTGATCCATTCACTTTCACTTCATTAGATCTTACCAGGGCTGGGCCATTTTGACTATTGTGTTAGTCGATTAATCAGTCAAAAGAAAATTGATCAACAGCAGCTGAAGCAATCCATTAAAAGTAACAGCAATTTATCAGGCACAAATTATGATTGAATCTATACAACTTTTACTTTGTGTCAATAGTCCTATAGGTTGCAGAAATACCAGGGGGGATGTTTCACTTTCACTTTATTTTCTGACTTCTTTGCGACAACTTAATGACGGCACTTATCATATCGCATCATATGACGTTGGATCATTTTCTGATCGATATAAGCTTAACTGATCAGCTCCAAAAGTTAATCCTCATACACCCTTCCACTTAATATTCTCACCAAGCCTGGTGAAAGTCCATCCACGTGTTGCTGACTTATTTTGCACACACACACACACACACACACACAATTTTGTTTATGTTAACCTTACATCATGATAATTACAGACAGTAAAGTGTACGCATGTGTCTTTTGTTAGTCTTTGTTAAACTTATTTAATGCATACACCACACGCTCTGGTCAATAAGCACTAACTGTCACTACCTCCCAAAGAAATGCAATGCAGCAGGACTCCGACGGACTGCTTTATGGAACAGCGTAGGAGATATGATAACTGTTCGTCCTGTATCCTCTGACTGGGCAGTTTCTGTAAGAGTCGAAAATCAACGAACCAAAGAAATGTTTGCAGCATACAGTTCCCTGCTGGTTAAACCATGAACTCTTCTACAAGATCTTTGGTATTGAGGAGGACTGTTGCTGTGATACACATCACCACACGACAGTGCTCAGTATCAGAGCCGCCCAGCTGGCCTCGCATCAGCACAATGATGATGCTGATGCTGATGCTGCTGCTGCTGCCGCCCACGGTGGCGTGTTTGGGCAGCAATCATTCCATTCTCCTTTTGCACTCCGCGCCGTCTGGTACGTCAAACGCATGCCGAATCGAGGAGCGCGTTCTGTTTTGTCGTGTGACCCTTTCGAATGCGTTTTGTGCGTTACAATGTTGTGTAAATGAGTTGAGGAAAGGTTAAGTTGACAGATATTCCAATGGGCGTTTGCTGCGGTACAAGTTAGCGAGGCTGGGTTAGCCGAGCCGGCTAATAATAGCTGCACCGGTGTTATTGACAACGACGCTAACGCTAACTGACCGTCCGCAACGATGAAGGCAGGTGGTCCGCTCCTGCACCGCAGCATGCCGAGGAACATATCGGCCTCACTGTTACAGCGTTGGGAAAGTCAAACGTGTCGCTGCTCAAACTTTACCTCATCCACTCAGCCGCCCGCGATCCAACGTGTGACTACGGCGCGCACCGAGGACCAAAACTGAAGAAAGACCAGTCGGCCCGTCACGCACCGGTCGTTAATAGAGATAAATGTGTAGTTTTGATATATAATATTAAGACATACAGACATAAACACCAGAGCTTTAAACTCAGCCTGGGTTAATATTCCCCTCATATCATGGACTGAAGCACCTTAATGAAAGTCGGCACGGAAGCCGTATGGAAGTTCATGATCTTAGAAATTGCGTCATTAGAATTATGGCTTCTGTTTGGTTTGGTCAGTCTGACGTTTTGTTTTTCAGGCGAGCCATGAGTTGACCTGCTAGAAATGTTTTTGTTTGAGTTTTATTTTTTTCAGTGGAGCTTTAACTGTCATTACCATTTGGCATTTTTCGGCATTTTCCGTCTTTAAAACAAGAATTAATGTTTGTTATTTTCATTCAATGTAGTCTATCTGTGCGTACAAGTAATATATAAATCAATAAAATGTGGAGTTTTTTCTGATCATTAGATGGTGATTATATAATATTCGTAATTCATTTTCAATGGTTAATCTGAATGTACGCAATTTATGAACTGTCTCCTTGTGATATCATAAATATTGCAGTTTTTGCTTTATACCGTATGTGGTGTACGATGTATATGGTGTTTTGTTGCCACGTGAAGGTAACATGAACGCTGGCGTTCGGCTGCTTCAAACAAGTTCGACCATTCTATATAAACTACTCACACATGCTTCGTTTGCCGGTTTTCCCCTGGCACATGAAGGCAACACAATTACGGGGAGGTTGCGGCCACCTGATTGGATATCCCTGTGTCTGCTGTTCTGTCATTGGCCTTTTCCATCTCGTGCAAGATCTACGGCCCAAGCGGTACACCAAGCTGCGCGTGCGCTTCACTCCTTGCAGTTGCAGTATTGCGCGAGCAAACTAACGGAAACACGAAGATCTTCGTTTCAAAATAAAAGCATGGAGAAAAGCATTACGCCATCTAACACAGCTTTGCTTTACTTACGTTTCTCAGAAAAGTTATGTAACAAATCCAGGTTAAAAAATAATATTAAAAAGCAATAGCATACATTTAGATTTGTAGATTGTGATAAATTATAAAAGAAGTTTATTTGGAGAATTATGAGAAGTGTGACTGATTTATTGACTATAACGAGCCCCAAAAGGAGCCTGTTATATTCCAAGAGCTTTGTACAGTTACAGTACATGGTCTGAATGTTGCTCTCTATGTAATGATATGCCACCCAAATGCAATGTAGTGCATTTAATGATAAGTAGGCCGGACAAAAAAGGTTGAAAGACTTAATCCAGTCCTGCTGAAAACTCAGTATTTAATACCATAGACACCACAAAACATTTCTGTGAATCTTTTCAGTCATGCTTTATGAGGTGCTTTGCATAGAATAATCATGTTGGTGACTGGATTTTTGATCATCTGTAGGAGGATTCCAGCGTTTGAGAACTCAATATATTCCAATTCGACTATTCTATTCTAAGTATTTTGCCAAATTTTATTCCAAGTTCTATGACGTATGCTTCCATACAACTTACAGATCTCAATATTGGGATATAAAATCTTCTTTTCCCCCTTTCAATCCAGTAGATATCAATATTAAATATTCAAATTCTTTAATTTTTGCTGTCTGGTGAATATGTTAAAGAGTTTGAGGGAGGACTTGGACTCATGATCATATCTAAATCATATTATAATCTCAGTCACTGTTCTGCTAGTGCCATATTTGCAGATATCAAGGGATATTATTATGTACTGATTGATGGGGGGTGCTTTAACAGTATTTTATTAGGGCTGCAACAGTTAACTGATTAATCGATTAGTTATCGACTTCTAAATTAATTGCCAACAATTTTAATATTTGATTAATCTGTTCAAGCAGTTTTTACGAAAAAATACGTCAACATTTTCTGATTTTAGCTCTTTGAATGTGAATATTTTCTGGTTTCTTTGCTCCTCTGTTACAGTAAAATAAATATCTTTGGTGTGTGGACAAAACAAAACATCATCTTGGCGGTTTTGGGAAACACAATCAACATTTTTCACCATTTTACAGACTTTTGATTAATCGATACAATAATCAACAGATTAATCGATAATGAAAATTATCATTAGTTGCAGCCCTATTAAAAACCTAATGTGTTTAAGCACCAGTTGTTTAGTTGTAGTAAGTGTTAATTAATTGTAATTTCAAAAAAGTAAAATCAACAACCCAATGGATACCAACAATTGTTGAACAGTATACAGTACGGTACCTTTAGAGTAAATCTGGATTTAAACCTTGGTTGAATTTGAGGGACCAAACAACTAATCGATGAGTTGAGAAAATAATCGACAGATTAATGGATTAATGAGTTTAGCCCTATATTTAATAATAAGGTTGGATGGGCCTCGCGATATCCATAGCACAGCTTTACTCAGGGTGCTTTATTTTGAAAGTCCGCGGCGGGACGTCTCGAGGCGATTGTCGGTACTTGACAGCCGGCGAGCCTTTGAAAGTCTTGAGTCTGACTTCGGTCCAGGAGACCCATGTCCGCCGTCATAGGCGAGCCCTCCTCACCTCGGCTCCGATTTTTTTTAAAAAAACGAATTCTCCATGAAATAGCAGCGACGCGCGGGCCTCAAGGATGGCCAACTCGGTGAGTAGCCCGAGCCGGGCCGACCTCCCTACCTGCCGCGGTCCAACGGGACTCCGTTTCGGGACGTCTCGCCGTTTTTTTTTTGTCACACCGGTGGAGTCGGCGGCTCTCTGCTCCGTGACGAGGTTCCCCCACACCGTGCAGCTAGCTCGAGCCGAGACGTGCCGCTGCTCCCGAGTGAGCTCCGTGGGGGGGGGGGGGGGGGACACACGAAATTCCCGTAAAGAATTCGACACTTCTCCTCGTGTTATATATATATATATATACCGGCCGAAGAGGCGTTTGCTGCACACGCGAAAAATCGTTCCTATGGGTCGTAACGCTCCGTACTTTAATTCGGCATAACGTTTGCACACTATTCATACATTATCATCATTAAACAAATCAGACCAGATGTTAACTTTCCCGGCAGTTTTTTTTTTTTGTTTTTTTTTCCTTGTTCATTTTTTCATTACGTTATCTACCGAGCCGTCGGGCGACATTGCCCCATTTGTCGAAAAGTTGGAGCAAAATGTCAATAATTGAACGTGTGTGTGGGGGGGGGGGCGCGCGTGCACGGCGTTATTCAAGAACTTCCACTCACGCAAAGTGAAATGAAATATGCAAAAATTGTTTGATCGCAGCTCATGAGGAGTCATGAGCACATAATGCGCTGCGATGTCAAAAAAATAATTACGTTTTTAAAGCAGCAAGTTAGTCTGCAGAGCGAATTATTCAAACGGTTTTGTAATTTGTTTTTAAAAATGATGTTTGAAGTTTGAAATCTTCCTTTAAAAAAAAAAAAACTCTTGACAAACAAGTGTTGTTATCTTTAGTTATTTAAAAAATAAAATAAATATATATATATATATATATATATTTTGTAATAAGAGCAGTATCATCTCATTCCTCCAGGGTGCCGTTCAGGTCAAACTAGAACTTGGTCACCGTGCACAGGTCCGGAAGAAACCCACGGTGGAAGGCTTCACCCACGACTGGATGGTGTTCGTCCGAGGGCCGGAGCACAGCAACATCCAGCACTTTGTGGAGAAAGTGGTTTTTCACCTGCATGAAAGCTTCCCTAAGCCAAAAAGAGGTAAAAAAAAAACAAACTAAACAAAACAACGACAACTATTATTTCTGCAGGTGTGCGTGGTGTTTTCTTTGGCACTATTTTGCTGCGTTCCAGTTTACCTCGGACCCCGGAAGTCGGGGGTGGTGATGTTTTTTTCTGACTCGCAGGGGCGTTCCATTTACAATTTCCGACTCGGAGGTCGGTAAACCCGACTTCCGAGTGAGAAACTGGAAAACGCGGCATGTCTTCTGCGGCGGCTTGGCCTTCCCCTGTTGTGAGAAGCGGGGAGACGTTTGAAACATGTGAGCGGGGTTCAAACCCTCATCAGGAAGCATCCAACACTCCACGGTGCTCGTGTGCCCTTCGTCCGTGCCCTGGAGTTGCTGGAGCCGACTCTGACTTCATGGAGGGGGCAGTTCTCAACGATCCCTTGTGTTGGGGAATTGAAGACCTCTGCACATTGTGTGGAACAGGCAGTCGATTTAGTCTCCGTGAACGGATCAGCGGTGCATTTTACACCCGCCTGCCTCCTCCTCCTCCTATTTAGTGGCAATTAAAAGACGCGACGTGTGTCCGCAGTCCTCTCCGGCGACAGGGGGAATCGTTGGAAATAATGTTTAATGACGCCAAAAGGCCCTCTTGTGTTGCGCCGATGCCTTTGTCTCTTCTAAATGTCACTCCGCAGACGAGAGTGTTGGGTTTGAAACCCCGGCAACAAACGGGAGCAATGGCACGTGGCGCTGCTTTTGGACGTGACACAGACGGACCTTGTGTGTGAGAGAGAGCTGCTGGGCGCGAGGGGGTGTTTGGTGTGAAAAGGTGGAGCAGTGACAGCCAGGTAGAAGTCACTCGTGCGGACAGTTGAGCGGCTGTGGTCGGTCGCGGGGGCCCCTTGGAGCTCGTGCTCCCATAAGCCAGTGACCCTGAAATGCAAGTATTGCAAAATAGAAAGGCCTTAAAGTCAAGGTTAGCCCGATAATTGCTTTTCATCGTGAACTTGAGCAGTACGGTCTCCATATACGTATACAGACATGCTGCACATGCACATGGGCTGTAAAAGCTGCAGCAGCCAAGCAGGCTGGTGCTTGGCTGCAGTCCAGTGTCGACTCCTCACATTGTGACTCATGTAATATCAATGCGTAATAATAGTTGATTTATTGGCTCCACGTCGCTGTACAAGCGCTAATGAACGTGGCAGATTCTCCGAGGATGTTTTTGTAGTGATGTAAACTGTGATAAATGTGTCAGTGTGCCAGTTTGTGCCTGTGAGAATAAAAATGTGAGTTCTATGCCATGTCAGGGATGATCGGCTCACTTTGCTGCTCCCACGCTGGCCACATGTGCGCACACACACACACACACACACACACACACACACACACACACACACACACACACACACACACACACACACACACACACACACACACACACACACACACACAAACACACATGCACAGTCTGGACAACCTGCAGTCACGTTCGATTATGTAGCTCTCTAATGCATCTAGGGATGGATCGTCAGCTATTGTCACTGGTACTCGATCTGGCGGCTTCTTTCCTGATTGATGGAAAGGAAAATGTCAGAAAATAAGATTCCTGTTTCACTTTCTACAGTGTGTCATGGACCTCTCTCTAGTCCCCGCATGTATCTGTTACGTTTTCCTTATTAGAGACCCTGCCTGGTGTTTTAAGTGGAGGAAGCACGGTTTTACATGTAGTTCCTGCCATTTTGTTCCTGACTGTGGACGAGATTGATCATGATAGAAATGCAGAAAACAATTTTCCGTAGGAACATCTCCCGCGACAGTTCCTGGGACTGTTGGGGAGGAAATGGCTAATTTATATATGCTTGTTATTTTGAGACAGTCAACGAAATGACTTAAAGATGGACGACATGACATCCCCAAAAGTGAAGCTAGAATATCTCAACCGCCCCCTGGTGGCTGGCTGCAGTATATGTTTTAAACCCAGCGTCCCCCATTGTAGTGGATGGGGCATGGACCAAAATAAGGTCAAATTTTTCCCAATGATGGTTTCTGTCCGTTTAGGAGGTTTTTATCACAATGATGTATGTTCCAAGTCTTCATGTTTTTGATGTTTGGTTTTCATTAGTTTTTTTGATGCTATAAAAACAGGTCGAGACATCATGACTGACAACTTAGGTTGACTAGCGATTGGTCGAGCGTGTGTGTGGGCGGGTCCTCAACACTCCCATGACCGCTCGCTCCTTTGCAGTCTCGGCCTCCAAATGAAGTCAAAGGCGCAAGATGGTGGCAGCTGTGTTTTGTGAAGCGGAAAACATCTATATTTACAATCACTGGGCCCAGTGTACATAGAAAGTTTGAAATCTTTCTGGATTCATTTAACCGCGTGTCTCTAAGCGGCCTATACATCTCATTCCTATCTGCTGATATGGGACTCGCAGAGCTGTGGATCTGTCTTAAGAGGCCTTTTTAATTACAAGGTACTGGATGAGCTTTGGCCTGTGCACACTGCATCCTTCCCGTCCAGCCTCTATGAATGTGACATGTGGCTCGAAGACTATGGCCCCAAACCCCTCCGGAAAATACATAATCCTCCTGAGTGTTTTCCTTGTTGAAACACAGCCAGTGTAATAGATCAGAGAGGGCGACAGTGTTGCTTCATTTGTCAAAACTCTTCGAGAGGATCAAATGTTTTGTTTGCGTGAAACTAACGCCAGCCCCTCTCCTCCACACTCTCTCTCCAAGTTCTACTCTCTACATCTGCAGAGGATGAATGATCTGAAAGGAAAAATCCACGGTTTGCTACGAGCTTTTCCACTTGGCCTGTGCTACAGTCCAGGAGGGTTTGTGGGAAATGAAGTATGGTGCCCGCGTACGTCTGATTTCCTGTGCTTTTCTGGGCCCACTCTCTGCTCAACACATGCAAATGTGAGCCAGAAGAGTCGTATGGTTCCAAGCAACACATAGAATATGTCCAGGTGCATCATTTTGGAATTCACAGTGAATTTTACTTGTCAAAATGAAGCTTGAAAGTAACTAGAGCTGAAATAGCCAACGCATTAGTGGATTGACAGAAATGTATACAGCATCTGTAGTTAACTGTCCCAACTGTACTTTTCTTGCAAAAATGCCAAACATTGTCTGGTTAAAGCTCAACAGTTCTCGGTTGGAGCGGCTGCTTTTTACACCTTTCCAGCTTTTGGAAGACATTTAAAAAACGTCATTTGGGTTCATCTATAGAGCTGCGCCTGTTTGCCGATTCACCACTCAACAAAAGTTTGATTGGCAACTATTTTGATGATCCGTTGATTTTGTTTTGAGTCAAATATTCTCAGGTTTTAGTTTTGTCGGATGAGAGGATCGACAGTGAGACATCACTAACGGTCCCTGACAAACTGCAAATGTTAGTAGCGGCCAAGTATCAGCTTAATTATTAATTCATATTTCAGTTACAACCTTAATGTGGAAATAGCTGAACCTGTTAAAGCGGTTTTGGCGCAGTCAGGTGCCTCAGTTCTTCTTGCATTGCTTAACTATTCCTAATACGACAGTAGTCTCTATTTATTTGCTCATTTCAAGTTATATCTTTTGGTTGTATTTTTTAAATTTTCATTTACAATTATATATATGTTAAAGTTTAGAGTTAATATGTCAAATATCTATTTTCAATAACATTTCTTTGACGACGATATTCTTAGGAATTGTTGTCATTTTTTAAATTCTTAAATATATGTGTGTATATATGTATCTGAATTTTTTTACTCCCAATATCGGCATCCCCCCCCAAA
The DNA here is from genome assembly GCF_022379125.1 of Scophthalmus maximus. Lineage (NCBI taxonomy): Eukaryota > Metazoa > Chordata > Actinopteri > Pleuronectiformes > Scophthalmidae > Scophthalmus > Scophthalmus maximus. Next base: position 26,499,169 of record NC_061515.1, on the reverse strand, counting down.
AAAATCCTTTTTATCGGTCTTTAATTTATAAGGGGTTAGAAGATAGTGAGGGATGCTAAACACATTTTTCTCTGAAATTAGCTTATTTTTTTCCGATGGATGAAACCATGAAGTGATAATCAAACTGCTGTCTATTTACTATCTAATTACAATTAAAATGAGTTGTTGATTGCACAGAATTTACTGTAACGGGAACAAGGGATTGTGACGTCCAGTCTTATTTTCTCCACGGTGTTAAATCCATTTTATAGTCCCCTGTTCACACAGAGATGCTTTTCACTCACCATCCGCTCTAAAATAAAATGGGAGGCACTGAAACGCGGTGTAAAGCACAAAGTAAACCTGTCAGAGGGGATCGAGTTCTGTGTGCTCAACGTGGAGTCTTAAGATAAGATCGGACTTTTTCTTTAACTTTAATTGACGGTGGGAATATTTACGGAGCGTCAGGAAAGTAGCTGTGATTGGTTTAATTCTGTGTCGCCCTGGAAACCTGATGTGTAGTGCGGGGAGGAGTGGGATGGTGCAGGGAGGAGAGGAGCCATCTTTAACTAAATGGACTGGAACATTATTGTTTTACTTCTCCCTCTTTTTCCTGGTTTGTGTAGCCGTATACGACTGATGGCTTCCAAGAATGAATTTGTCTTTTTCTGTGTCGGATGAGGAAAAAAAAAGGAAGGAGAAAAACACATGTGAGTACAAGTTGTGTGCTGAGGTACCTCCACCTGGATCTCGCCTTACATAACTGACTGCAGTGTTAGATGAATGGAGGTTAGGTGTGTGAACCTTGCATCATGATTCTGCAGCCTGGATGGCAGCAGGAAAGCGTTAGTTATGTGGGCCAGGGATCCCCCAATGGCCTGTCAGGATTTCAAAGACAGGGGGCAAGTGAAAGCAGGGAGCCACGATCATATTTCAAACTCTCCATTACACTTTTGAAAAATGCAATGAAATCTTTCTCTGCCAGTTGGCTCGTGTGCAGGGTTAATCTAAGAGGCGTCGGTAGTTTAGATTTGTGTCCAACCGCCACGCTTTATTTGCTTTATTTGCTGACGACAGGTAAGCCCACGCGGCACGCTGATAGGGTTTTCAAACCTCTCCTCCGCATCAGCTGTTTCCTCAGTGCTCGGCCTGTTCCTCTTATCAACATGTCATCACTTTTATGAATTTCTAAACACACACAAGGCACAGCAGTCGACACCCAGAGAGTGCTCCGAATGAGCGAGCGATAAGAGAGCATGAGTGTAACTTCCTCTCACCCTCTCCGTGATTTGTTGTGCAGCCGAGAGAAGCTGCCAGACGCACATTAAGATTAATGGCGAGCCAGTCAGTAAAGCTGCCACCGCGCTTCATTATTGCCACGCGGTTAACGCGCCAGCGTTGAGCCGTTGCCACGGAGACGGCCAAATGGCAACGCCGTTTGAACAAATGGAGGTAAAGAAGCTCTTTGGAACCAGTGAAGGGGGTGCTATTTTGCCAATAGGCGGCAGCGGCTCATGCTGCTTAAGCACCTCATTTGGAGCCTCGGCTGCCATTTAATCTACTCTGGAGATGGCGCCTTTTCATAGGTGTTTGTGATATTTCAGAGTATTGTCACTTTTATGGAAAGATGTAAGAGCTGCGTAATGGGCAAGAAATGGGCCGGCTTGGTGAAAGGAGCGTTGAGATTTGTGGTCTGTGCAGCTCAGGGGAAGATACACTAGAGCTGAGGTTCTAAAACCAAGGTGCTTTTTATTACAAGGGGGAAGAAAACCAATTGACACCTAAAAAGAAGGTGCGGTGGAGCCTTCGTTTGCCCGTCTGGCTCTGTAATTGTGGCCAGTTAATATTCCAGTGTAATTCTCTTCCGAACAGAAGTTAACCTCTTTGTCAATTATTTAAGAAAAACAAAAACTTTATAAGACATGAATCCATGAATGGCAGCTATTGACGGGGCTCTGGTTGATTCCCGTTTACTTCAGCATGTTCTCATTTATTCAGCGTAGTGTTTAATTCCTGGACGGATGCAGCGTACGCTCTTTTACACCAGTTGAAGCATATGTTCATGTAAGGCAGTGGATAATTCCTGGACAACTGCGAATTATAATTATTCATGAGGGTGGTGGATGACTGCATCTTGTATTTCATTGATAGAGTCGCGAAGAATTCCTGGACGGTACAGATGCATTCGGATGATGCCATCTTGAATAGGTTAGCATGTTTAATTGGTAAAAAATGTTAGCTCACAGTTTCGGTCCGATCCACCACCCTTTGTTCTGTGTTTGCTGTAAAACCATAAACTATCCAACGCGATTGAGGCTCTTCCAGCTCTGGTTTGCTGTAAGAGGCGCACGTCCGGGGCCTACCCAGCATGGTTTGGCTATCGGAGCACATCTGTCCCTCTGCCAAAGCCGTCCCAGTGGACTCTCTCCATAAAGTACCAAGATGTAGATGTCATGAGCGTGCACAAGTTTAGTGCCACAGTGTATCTGTGGTGCACAGGTAGCACCTGTGCAGTTTGGGAAGAGCACCCGCGTTTAAAAGTCCCACCCGTGCCTTACGATGAGCACAGACACATCTGTTTAACACCAGTAACACAACACCTAATTTGTTCCCAATAGGAATGCGTGTAAGTGACTGTGATATATTTACCACTGATCCCATTACAATTTATGGGCTTAACAATTTTTCTTCATCCGTTATGCTTTGACAGAACTTGTCCCATCCTGTGAACTGTCTGTTTGAAAAGTGTCGGGGGTGGAAAGGGGTTAACCTTCACCCTGGATGAAGTTTTCTCTTGAGAAAGTGAAACTTTTTTTCTCTGCGTGGGGTTCATCCAGCTATGTTTTCATGTGCGGTGTCTTTTTTTGCCACAAAGGTGTGACGAGTTCATTGCTGCTCCCGTGACTTGAACCTTCCGCAACGGAGTGTTTCATCCACAATTTACGCTTGGAGCCAAGTTCAAACCTCCTGTTTTGGGTTTTTCTAAAGGCCTTAAAGTCAAAGTAGACAACAATAGTTGAGGGTGAAGAGTATCTACTTTCCTTAAAGAAAGAGCCGTCTGTTCTATGAGCCAGATTGGAGACAGTGTAAGCCCCTCGCAGTGTACACATTACACACACCCTCAGATTGATGCCTTAATGATTGGGCCAACATGTTAGCCTCTGGCCATCTCCTGGGCTCTTTGGAACACTCGCATGAAACCTTTTAACTCCCTTCATCCTCCAGCTCCAGCTTAATTTGTGGCTTGTGTGCACATACCACATAAGTCAAGTCACTGCAATGACCTATGCATAAGATACAGATCCTCAGGCTGAATTATGTCTCAGAAGCTGCAGTGCTTTCCTCTCCTCTTTGCTGTGGCTTTGCTCATGTGATCTCCCTGAGCTGTGATGATAGCACAGATTGTCGATATCCTCGCGGGCGATGAAGGATGCTCTCCTGTGCACGTTTGGTTTCTTTTGGCTTACGCCTGTTTGAATAAAGTTTCAAAGAGCGTCCAACAGTGACATCATTTAGAAAAATGCTTGGGAAAATATGGCACAAGTAAGTAAAATGTGCACTTCTTTTCTGTAAAGCAAGTGATTACAGCATTGGAATACATAAAAAAATGCACTAATTTTCTAATATTGAGGCAATCATTGGCTGGCATGTGTGCACAGTAGAAGTATTTGTATTACCTGCTCTGTAGCTGGCTGACTCCCTCTGTCTTCTGATGCCTTGACTTTGCATTTCCATGTCAGTGTTTCCCCTACCTTTTACATATTTGTTAAATATGTAAAAGTAAATGGTTCCTAACTCGGCCTGCGGGCTACTAAACTGTGACTACGCTGCTACATGTAGACTTGTATTTACAGTATCCTAGAAACTGTATTGCATGTTGATACATTATCCTACTTTATTTCTTGGGTACAATAACTAACTAGGTTTGCAAACCAAGGGTTTTTACTTTTTTGAAATGTTGGGGGATAATTCACAGTTCAAAACAGAATGCAAATGTGAAGCAGCCTGGGATGTACCTCTGACTGACGGTGCTGAAAACGAAATGAACTTGGAGAAAACTCATCAAACTTTGACCCAGCAGCAGTTTTATCTCAGTGGACACTATTTGGAGAGTTTCTAAGTTGGTGTGCACATTAGGGACCAAACATGAGGCAGCGTTTTTTGGATGAAAAAATCTTAGGTGTTTTAAGGGACCCTAAGACCCCCCACCCTTTACTCCACCCCCTTCCTCAATCCCCTTTTTCAGTGTCTGGCAGGAATCAAAGAGCTGCAGGAATTTGCCAGTAATTGTTTTACGATTCCCCAGAAATCATACCTACTTGTATAGGTGGAACACAAAGAAGGCAAGAGCCATGAAAGCTGCAGGCTGGCTGCTGCTGCTGGCATGAAAGGATGGGGAAGGGGAGGGGGTGCAGATAGACGGGGCAGCCACCACCAAACAACAGGAACTGAGCTGTAAATGCAGGCTCTCCCTTGGTTCAGTCAATGAAAGGAGGTTGGAGGAAGTGGTTTATTGAAGCATGGTTTATATGGGCTGTCTGTTGGCAGCTCTCACTCTCCTTTCTCAGTCAGCCCTACCATAAAACATTTGTCTTTATTGACAGCACATCCACACACCACAGCTGGAAGGTTTGAGGCAGGAGCCACAGCCTCCGTTTTCATCAATTAGTTCAATGGAGCCAAAAGGTGAAATTATTCACCAACAACTCACACCAAGTCTTACTGTGCCACTCTGTTTTAATGGTTTAATGTCACTCATTAGTCCACCTATAGAAAAGGAATCAATATTCAGTGATTTATCAAGCAAAAAACTCATAAAAAATATTCTATTCTGTACACAATGTATCATTCAACAGGAAAGAAACCATTGACGCATCAATCAAGGATGGAAATTAATAAGTTGCTAATTACCATAAGGGTTGATGAAATGCTGAGGCTAAACAGCAAAGCTTCAAGTAAACACAAGTGGCAACCCACGTGACATCACCCATTGGTCTGTGAACTGCTGTTTTGAAGCCTCAAGTTTAGCCATTTGGCCATCTTGGTTTTTTGAAACCAGGAATAACCATTATTTGGTGGAGCAGAGGGTGGGCCTGACTGAGAGCTTGTCCACTGTACACCTTCGACCTGGATTCGTTGGCGGTACTAGCTGTCAATCACTCTGTATCCACGCCGCCATGCATAACATGCTTAACTGCTTATTTTATTCTAAATGAGACCATTGAAGCACTTCCTTTTAAGGTGGGCGACCAAAGGACCAAACGAGAGCGAGAGTACTAAACAGACCAGACCAACCATCCCACACAGAATTGTCCACAGCCTGTGTGGGGTCAATGGGCATTTGACTGTGCGATAAATCTGTGTTCTCTTTTCTTTTCATTTTTGGACAATGATTTTTCCCTATGTAGTTGTTGAACATTAATACTTTATTTTCACAATCTTAAAGCCACAGTGTGTAATTTTTTACCGCTATTTCCATTTCCGGTTTCCGGGAGCTCTGAAAATTCAACCCGAATGCGTCGTATTCTGGACCGTTTTGTGCAACCATATTAAACACGACGTAGCAAACAAGACGGTCCACCTCATGTAACTATGTTTAACTCATTCAAAGTTGACGAAAAATCATCGGTTCTTTGCTGCAGGAGATTATAGATATATGAACACATAGTTATGGACAATATATTTAAATTCTGTGAATAAGTTCTTCTAAATATTACACACTGTAGCTTTAATGCTAATCTGATCTTTTTTTGGAGGAAAAGGGGGAAAAATCTCTTCTATAGAACCAATGTTTCCTTCCCCATTAATGTTATTAAATGTATACATCGTTAATTCTCTATTGATCAATATGATTTTTTTTTTATTGATAATATTTTGGGCCACATGGCCCAGTTGGCATGAACACCGTTCACAAGTCTGAAACTCGTCATTACCATAACTCTGATATGACACAAGCGCGGCATAAGCTCCTCCAGAGCCTCCAGAGGACTTCAAACAACTTCACGGTCTCGGCAGTAACTGCTCATGACGACCAATCTGATTTTCCTGCATCAAAATCAGTGGAATGTCCTTTTAACTCTAAACACAACAGTAAATCCTCCACAAGCGTCGCTGTTATGAATTATAATGTTAAAAGTAAAACATCATCTGAAGAGGCATATTTCTTTGTCAAGACACATGGTTTTCTCTTCGTAATGCTGGGCTGACTTACTGCACTGTACATTCTCTGTGTTAACAGGCAAATTCTACATTATTGTGGTACTCCACGGAACATGAATCTGTTTTATTTACAGTACATGAAGGAGCAGTCCCCTTTCATTTCAAGGAACTTTTAGTCTAAGGAAATGCTTTGGAAATGAATGTCTTGAAAAAGTCATTTGTTACAAGTTCGTTCAGAGAGCTCAAGTAATCACAGCAGTTTCAAAAAGTTACCAGACTTGTATTTTATTCTTTCTGTTAAACAACCCAAGTCCTGCCAACACAAACAATGAAGAATATTGACTGCTTCACAGTGCTGCAATCCCTGTTTTGTCATCACGCACTCTTGTCTGTTTCCCTTTGATTTTCTGTTTCTCTGCGTCTGTTCAACCCTGGTGGTATTTGCTGGAAAATACCGATACATGAAACAAATGTTAGTCAAAAACGTCTGTGACTCACATTTACAAAGTAGATTTTTTTACAAAGCTCATGTGCTCAAAAAAGGGTTTATCACCCAGCAAGATCTTCCCACTTCAAAGAATTATTCCCAGAGAAGATACACCAACGAGGTATTAAAAAAAAAAAAATTGCCAATGTAAAAGCTTTTACCTGCCTCACATCTGTCGTGTTAGAATTGACATTTGGAAATTAATCAAAACGAAAATGCCACAGAATATTTTCCTGGTGCTGTGCCTGTAGGAAATTAAATGGTTGGGGCTTCTTTGTCTAAGAGTGGCTGTGTCAGTCACTTAGTCAGTCATCTGCAGCACAGACATATAATGGCTGGGGGTCAACCGATATGGCTTTGTCAGGGCCGATACCGATTATAACTACTGCAAGAGATCGATAACCGATATTTGTCTGCAGTAAAAAAGTGTCAAAAGGCTTCAAAATTTAGAATAACACAAAACTGTTGAAATTCCTTAAAGCATATGTTTAATTCACAGAACCTTTTCAACATGACCTTAACCAAATAATTGCAGGGAGCCATCAGCAGCACTATTATGAAGTTGAAAAAACAAACATGGACGGGACATTGCTAAAATTCAGAGATCAGTGACAGCGGCAGCATCAGAGTCAAACTAGCACATTTTTTTAAATTAAATCTTCTTATAAGCAGTTGTTTCCCGTTGAGCAGCTTTAATGCTGTTAATCCATCTTATTCTATACTGACGGTATCACACATTCCTTATGAACCTCCTCTATGTGTTGGACGGCACAGTGAGTTGGTGAAGACTGGCCCATATAACAAGCCACCGTCTGTTAAGGGCCTCTGTTTTCTCTAATAAAGATATGGGGTTTTTCAAGGAAAAAAACCTATCAGCCAGAGTATACTATAATACCATATTTTTTGGGTATCTGTTTATTTTAGAACACTGTTCTCCCTTTAGAATATGCTGCATCAAAAGTCAGAACATAGAACCCATGGTTCTCCAGAGATTTATGGGAGTGAGTTGGCAGCACCTCATCCCACTGTGCATGATGTTTACCTGCATCCCTCTGATTCCAAGCCCAACCCCCACCCCTCACTCCGATCCTCCAGGTCTACCTCTCCATCTGTGTGTGCTCCCTCGAGGTGGGTGCGGCCTCACACACACCTGTGGCTTTAGTGAAGGATGTGCATATGGTGTTGTTCAGGTTTAATTTTTTATAATCCAGCCCGTATTTCTGTTTACAAACATGCATCTGCCTGTTTTCCCATGCTGCTGGTTTGTTTGTTTGTTGGTTTGTTTTGTCGCGGATCCAGGAATTTTTTCTCTCACTTTCCTTAAAAATTGGGAGATTAACCAGGTAATAATGCTGGATCTTGATGAAAAAAATGAGGCTTATTTAGGGGTATGATATGAGTGAGTGTCTGTTGGACCTTGGTGGAGGTATTAGTTCTACTGATTGCCAATCTTGTTGCTCCTAAGAGGTGCAACTGGAAGAGAGTGCTGACAAAAGCCTGGTTAGGTTTTTTTTCAGTATTGCCCCAGGTTAATCAAATGAAGATTGACATGAGGAGTGCATGTTATTTTCCCGACCCCTGCTAAACCCATAGCTGCCCCGGGCAGGCCACCTGTTGGTCCTCTTACACAGGGCGTTGGCTTACAACACAAACTCGGATGTTCCTTGCGTTGCGGCCTTTTGTCTTGGCAGATTAATCTTGGCCCCCATTTGTGATGGAGGGTCTTTGTTGTTGGCTGATTAGCGTGAGGTCGTTCGGGTCAGGAGAGTTCCTGCAGGACTGTGGAGCAAAAACTCTGGTGTGAGGTTGTTTCTAAGGGACTGTGCTCCGTCAACCGGAGACACCATCCCTACCGAGCTGCTAATCACCACCCGCCATTGTTACAGAGGCTCATATCATGGCTATTCGATGTTTGTTAGACTGCTATTCACTACAGTCACAGAACACTTTCCTGAACCCTCTGTATATGATTGTTTTTTTTCGTTCCAGGAAATATACAACAATCTTCTCCAGCTGCTTTTGCTTTTGTTTAGATTATTGAGTTTCTTTTCATTGAAGCTATGGTATTCAAGTTGTTGGAAATCCACCTAATGCTTGCGTGAGACTGAGGCATGTTTGCTGTCTCAGCTGATGTAGGAATTGGAAGGTTGTCAGCCAGTGAGGTTCACAACGCCAGACCCACATATACTCACGTATATCAGATTCATACATATATCAGATTCATTGCTAAATGTTCACCCTGTCTTGTGTATGTTACTTTACAGGAGGCTTCTGACACTTGTAAGGCTCTGAAGTCCAGATGGCTATAGTAATAAATGTTGAAGAATGAAATCCCTCAAACCAGAAAATTACCCTCACTATTTTTTATTGAACATAAAAAACTTAATGAGCCATTCATTCAGACTCAAACTTCTAATAATATTATACTATGACTGGAAAGGTACAGCTGCACCAATTGAGTCTAAGTTGGATGATCAGCATATACATTTATACATCTGTACAGGCAAAATAAAAATGTGTGCGTGGGCAGTTTTTGAGAAATTGATATTACATTTTTTGGCATAATTCTCACCAACCATTAAATCAAATTATTCCAATATGGGGGCTAATAGCAGACTTGCAGATTTGTATTCAATCTGATGGTAGCAAAATTTAGAGGTTGGGAGAAGGCCAATTAGGGCGGATTATTGGGATTGAGCAACAAATATGCACCCAGTTCGCTCGCCAGAGTGACCGTTACACAGAGAGGGCAGGTGTTAAGCCAAGGTATTCCTGCCTAGCTGCATGACCATTGTGGAAATGCGCACTGGTAAAGCGGAAAACAACATTATGGCAAGTTCTGCCTGCCTTCCAAGGGCGGTTTTGGATTTTTTTTTCTGTTGATGACGACGGTGTTTGTGAGACCGAGAGGTAGAGCGACAGTGGGGCAAAGAGCACTGCTACAATTTAACAATGACACAAATCAATAACTTGGACGTCTTATGTGTTAATGAGTGTTATGAGCATTATTGATCAGATATAGAAATTGTGATAGTAAATAATTAAGCACAGATGGTTGTTCTGTTTGCACAAAGGCACACGGAAAAATGTACAAACACACTAGATCAAATTGGATTCTTTTGGGCATTAATGGGGTGCTGACAAAATTTGCCAGAACCAACAATTTAAATGTAATTATAAATGAGATGCTTATCATAAGTAATACATGTGAAATGTGCAGGTATTACCGCAGAGTACATAATAGGTTGTGCAGCAGTGTTAATGCACAGCCTAACAGGATTAACTGGTAACCATTTATCTTGGCTGTAATTCTACTCACCTCTGCTAAAGACAAAAAAGAAGACTTTCATTCAGAGTTTGTCTCACTTTGTGCTGTGTGCTGTTTCTCTTGCTGCACACGATTTCACCTCCAGCCTATGCTGGACTGCTAAAGTTTGACATTTGTTTGGGCACGTGTGATGGGGTCCCCTTTGTTTGCAACTTGCCCCAGTCAGCTGCGCACATTGTAGAAAGCACAAGTCGCATTGGTCATGAATATTAATTAACCATGTGAAATTTGAGCAGCGTTGCTCATAATTAATGCATATAGGGACAATAGTTAATAACAATGTTTAAAGGTTGAAATAAATGTGTACAGCTAATGTTTATTATGCATCTGCTGGCCATGTTCTTGATTAAGTTTGGTTTATAAAATGTTAAATGTCCCTCCACACGTTCATGTTCAATATACCATGATATAAAGACATAAAAGCAGCAAATGTACACATCTGACAAGCTGCAGCATGACTTGCACAGCTTAGTGCAGCTTTTTTATCTTCCTCTGGTTGTAGAGCTCAAATTGTATGTGCAGAGTTAATAATAAGAGTAAGGGGTGCAACGGATCACAAAACTCACAGTTCAGACACTTCCGGGGATTTTGAGTCACGGATCGAATCATTTTTCGGATCAGCAAAAAAGAAATGAAAAAGAGGGACACATGTAACGTTGCTTTCCAGAAAACACAAAGCAGAGAAATTTTGCCCCGTGGTCTAAAATGAAAACAACCTTCAAATCCTGTTAAAATAACATTTGCAAAAAGTGTAACTAAAGTGCAATATGTGGCATCAATCACTCAATCGCGAGCGAGGGAGAGATGTTCACCGACACCCTTTCTCCAACATTGAGGCAAAGGACACACCGAGACCTCTTCTTTACAGAAGATTTGTTAGATGAAGACAGACTGCAACAGGCACTGCACATTTAATTCTACCGCAACACTCTCTCTCTCAAGCTACATTCCTGAGAGGAGTATTAACAGTCATTGCTTTTCAGCCATGCCTGTTGATCACCACCATCATCTGTGTATTTCACAGAAAAGCTTAAATGCTCCCATACACGACACTTAAATGATGCGGGTGGCTTCCCCATTTCTTCCGCTCCCAGTAGCCATATGATCCACTTTGAACACTGTTACCATGCCTCTTTCACGTGAACAGACAACTTCCTTCAACATCCATATTTTAACTGCAGTTCACATTTAGGGAATTTTTACGCTGCTTTAAAAAGTAACAGCAGCAGTAAAAAAAAAAGTCAAACATTATTTTACGCATTATGGCCAAACTTAGCAATTAATCCGCTGATCAAATGTGTTCCGAACCGTAGGTGGCGATCCATATGGATCACGGATCAACTGTGATCCCTTTACACCACTAATAAGAGTGTATTACTCTTTTAGCAGGCCATGGATCTATTCAATGTGGTAATTAATAAAAGTATTTTTGTTAAAGTGGAAATGGAAAGTTGTCAGTGTTCTCTGCTTGATATTTTTTTTCTCCACTGCTGTATGTGGTCCCTTGCCGCCCTAATGCCGGGCATCTATTGGACAACTGATGTTGAGATGAATGGTTCTGTGAGGTACAAGAGGGATTAACAGTAAATTTGTGAGCGGAAGGAGCTCATGTTTGAGCCACAAGCCTCACTGAAGAATTTCTTATGTTCAGTCCTGTCTTTTGTTTTATGGTCAGGACTGTCGCCTGGCCCGGCCTCATTACAAACCAGTCTGCGAAGAATGGGCAAATACATAGTGACTGGCATTGTTCTGTGATTGGCATCTCAGTTTAATCCAAGGCCACGTTAACAAACGACACGGCCCTAACCCTCTTTGAAAGCTTCTGTGACCACTGGCAAATTTTCTGTTACAGGTCAGTGGTTGCATTGTGCATCTCTGCCTCTCAGACGCTCCTTCAGATATTGGTATCCTTTTCAACCTCACCTCCTGAACCCCAGCCAAGATGCTACGCTGACTTCTCCTTCACGTCTACTCACTTAATCTTGTGTGTCCATTAAGATTCGGGGTTTGTCTCTCATCTCTCGTCACTTGACTTTACTGTGAGAGCACATCATTGATCCTATTCACACTAGCTGTGTTTCCATCAACCAATATTTGTGCGCATTTGGAAGTATTGCATTAGAAAAAGTGGTTTTTGCCACCAACAGTTAATGCGCAAAATGCGAGATGGAACCAACATCGAACATTCGACTCACATGACTGATCAGCTGTTCCTGCTATCAGAGTCTCCCTCCGAGCTATGGTTGCGAAAGACCCATGGTCTTATCGCCCTTGCTGCCACTGCTTGCGTCAGAATGGTGTTTCTTTATGCGTCTCCAGACAGCATTACTCATTACTAATACTAACTGCATTGAAAGTTGCTCAGTTGAAAGAAACTCCTGCAGACCCCTCTCGATGTTTCCTCTCTCCACTGCCAAGCATACAGCATGTCGAATGGGCAACTGTTGTTTCGTTTTCGGTTTGCAACCTCTTCTACTGTTCTATTACAGCAGTGTTGCGTTAGGCTTACGCATTAGCGTAACTTGATGTGCATTTCAGATTAGGTGGTTCGCCTCTGCTATAAAACCATAAAATCTTAATATGATACATTTAAATTATTATTATTTTATTTTAAATGATGTTCTAGTACGCAAAAATGAGTGCCAATTATTTTTAAAAATCGACCTTTTATGAATGACCAGTTAATTATTTTCTCTATAAAATATCAATTTCTATAATATATCAAGTTTCTCTGAGCCCACGATGACTTTCTGAAAATGTTTCTACTACCATGCTATAAGTGTCTACTATCATAGCATCAAATACTGAAAATGTTTTGGGTTCTTCTTTGACAAGGACTTATTGTGAAACATGAGGTTTGCTCATCAATTTGTTGCTGGAAAATTTGATTTTAAGAAAAGTTGTATTGAAAAATGTAAGATAAAGGCATAGGATACATATTAGACATACTAAAAACATTATGATCTCTACCTACTTTCTATCTCCCAAAACACATTACAAAGAACCCTGCCAAGAGTAGTTGACTTCTCACTTCCAATCATTTAAAATAATCATTAGTGCTGTAATGATGTATTTTATGTCATACAATAAAATGTGAAAATGTCTTGAGCTTGTGTACCAAAAACCCATTTTAAACTCCATCAATTTTGGACTGAGAGAGCCAGAGGTGCTTGAATGCTAACTTCTTCCCAAGTGTTGGGAGTAATTCCTGCCGCATTCTATTGGTCAGGCTTTAGCTGCACTGAAAATATCCCAGCATGACATCATGTCTACCCAGTGATCCATGCCACTAAGAAAAATATACCAGTTCATGTACAGAGTTGATGTGCTTTATTGTGAATTTTTCTTTCCATTTTGGGGGCAGTTCAGCTCATCTTCCTCCCCCACCTCAGTTTATAAAAGGTGTGGTGTTGAATGGGCTCTTTTAGCTGGCTGTAATTGAACCTGACCCACTTGCACAATTAACTCTAACCCATAATATTTGTTGAGTGGTATTGGGTTTTGGATGGCTTGGCCCCAGCGGTGAGGTCAACCTCAGCGTAGTCAGCTGAGCCATCAATCACTGTTGCTCCGTGAAGGGGCGGGGCTCCAATTTGAAACAGGAGATCCCAGCAACGACTAGACTGATGCCAAAGCCGGGTCAGTGCTGAGGATGACTCAAGACTTTTCCAAGCTCTCCTCCATCACCAGGAGCCAAGCTGTCAGCCATGATGCTTTAACTTGTGGTTTTCTATACTGTGTGTTCCAGCAACTTTAAAAATACCCCTGAGTACGTGTCAAGTACATGTCAGACTCTAGAGTATTGATTACAACCTTTTAGTTTCGTTTTTTTTTTTTTTGGTAGAGATTGTGATTATTGGATAAAAATACATATGTAATAATGATAAAGGTCCACTTACAAGCTTTTCACAAGTTTGCTCAGTATATTGAAATAAATTAATATGATTTGAGCAAATGTGTTTTAAAATAAATATACAAGATAATATGTTGTATATATTTTTTGTTGTGTAGATATCTCATGTGCAGTACATTTAGGGCTGGGCCATAAAACAATATTAGGCGATACTGTTGGTTCTGAGGCTACTGTATTGGACAGTGTGTCTGGGCTATTAGTGGGAAGAAACTGATGAAATCATTACTACTAAGAGTTGGAGGAATAGACTGTTCAGTAGAGCTTCTGCTCTCTGTCAGCCTGGCTACAGTGCTGAAGAGGAACCTAGGGTTGTCTTTATTTTCCTCTATTATTGAAGAATAATATGTGGTTCATGCATTTCTGAGGGCTTTCCAGTTTAGGTGAGAATCATCTTGATTAGATGAACACCATTTCCTTTCTGACTTACGTGATGTCTGTTCTAAAGCACGTGTTTGTGCATTAAACCATGGAGCTATCCTCCTCTGTTAGACTGTCTTCTCTTTCACAGTTAGGCTTCCGAATGAGTTAAAGCTATGTTTTGGTCGAGGGTTAAGCAATAAGTCTGATTGGAAAATTGCTGCTACCCCTCCTCCTCGGCCTGTGATCCAAGGAATATGAGTATAATTATAATTGGGAGGTGTTGATGATGAAAAGTGTGTTGTTTTTCAGAAATTGCATGAGCTTATGCAATCTGTGATCGGCTGACTTTTCTGGACATTTGAATGTAATGAAAATAAAATTAAACTCCTCACCGTCTTGTGAAAAGCAGTGCATTTTTATGAAAACCTATAATAACAAAGGAGAGAAACGTTGAAAAGGGTTGAATATGTTTCCAAAGCATTTTATACCTTTCCCCCCACTGGAAGCAGCTTGTCAGAGATGCCTGAGCAATTTCCACTTTTCACTCTTGCTGGTACAGACTTATGATCTTATCATTATTATCTTATTATCTTACATTAACATCCATTCATGCAGTCCACCATGAAAATAATAGTCTGTGGCCACATCCATTGTGATTACTGATGCAGCTGTTGTTACTTTTCATTTTGCACTGAAGTAACATTATTATTATTTTTTTAAATGACTAAGAAGTGCTTTTCATCTGTTCCTCCAGTAAACACATTCACCCTCCACATACATGGACTTAATTGGTACTTTTTGTTCAGCGTCCACAGGGACTGAAGCTGACAAACACACACCTCCAGGGAGGAACTCCTGAGCTCTAGGAGTGGTTGTTTGCCTTTTTTGAAAGGCCATGGGAGTTTGGAGGGGGGCGCTTCACCATGTCATCAGCTGGTTGCATACATGACCTTTAAAGGCTCTGGTTCCAATTTAAGCCACTTTTTTTTATTATTGATACATCAGTGCAGATGATCGGAATGGGAGGTAATGAGTTCTCATGAGAATGGGCTGCAGGTTAAGTAGCTCCTTGGTTCTGTGACACACTGACAGACTTTCAGAAGCAAAGTGTTCATGCTCTGATTGTTGTTTCTTAAACCACAGTGTTTCCCCTACCATTGAATTGGGGGGGGTCCCCTTTTTTTGTATTATACATATAATGCCCAGCAGAAGTCATTTAAGGTCACTTTCCTTATACACCGTATCCCCCATTCCTGTGTAAAAGATTGTGGATGAAACTTACCGTGATTTGTGAAACCTAACCCTAACGAGCCCTAATCCAACACCCCCCCCCCCCCCCCCCCCCCCCCCCCCCCAACAAAAAAAACAAACAGTAAACCTAGGGGAAACACTGAACCATGTGAATAAGTGATGATGATTATTATAATAATGGTTTGGACTGTTAATCTCATGAGCTGTCCCCAAGCAGCCACCACTGCTGTGGACGTAACGGTGATATGGGGAGCGAACTAGAACCAAATGAGCTTAAACCAGTCTTCTCTGTTTTAATCAGTCACCTTGTGCTGAATGTCAACAGCTCTCTCTTTAACAGCCGACTTCTCTTTCGTTTCAGTGTGCAAGGATCCACCGTACAAAGTGGAGGAGTCTGGGTATGCAGGCTTCATCTTGCCTATTGAAGTTTACTTCAAAAACAAGGTACATTTAACAAATTTCCTCACCAACAAACTGTGTTTTACGTATCAAACATTGTATGCCCCCCAAGTACAACTAGACTCACTCAGGTGAGTGCCTCTGTCGGTGCAATTAGAGCTGGCCACACCCCCCTGCACAGCGCAGGCTCCGACACGCACTCAGGATTGGGAATAGCGAAAATTTCATCATAGACAAATGAATGAATTTCTTTAATACCGTAGCGGCACCGGTATCGCGATTCACCGACCGTGACCATAGACCGTGACCATAGACCGTGACTGATGCTGCGGGGCTGTAACGCACTACGTTCCAGTGTCTGCTTAAAAAAAAAGTTGACTCGTTTGGCCAGTAAATACAAGTCCTGGGGATTACCGGTGTAGGAAGAGAAGTCTGGCCGAGCACCGATCACAGCAAAATAAGCCGACTACTTACCCCTACTTTTGAATTGATTTGCAGACAAAGAAATATCAGGGCCTCTAGCCCTCATCATGGATGTTATCTCTTGATATTTCAAAAATTACAAAATTTGTCTTTAGACATTGTTATATTGATCCATCAAGAGAAGCAGAAATCATAGATCACATATCAGGATGCCTGTGGGGGGACAGCATGGTAGTTTGGATCTGAATGTGTGATGCCGTGTACTTCTTTATTCTTGGAAAAAGCCCTGGCAGAATTATTTTGATTGATCTCCTCTCTCCCTCTCTGGTTGGATCACCACTTTTCCCCAGGAAGAACCGAAGAAAGTTCGCTTTGACTACGACCTGTTCCTCCACCTTGACGGCCACCCGCCTGTCAATCATCTCCGCTGCGAGAAGCTTACCTTCAACAACCCAACGGAGGAGTTTCGTAGAAAGCTGCTGAAAGCCGGAGGGGTAGGTGCAGTGCAAGAGGGGGTGTCATGGGCTTGAGTGACATTTTTTAATGCAACACAGACGTACGTAGATGTACCACTGAAGATAAGACTTTTCGCCTCTGTTATTCCAAGGATTGATTTCAGGGCTGTGTTTCCAGAAACACTTTGGTGCACATTCATACAGTTCTACAGTTCTTCAGCCACAGTGAATTGTTGAGTAGATCAGCTGATTTAGCCATGAAAATGATACCTTAACAATAGGTTTTTGAGACCAGCCCCTCATGTAGTATCATGTCTTTCTTTTATTGGCAACAAAAGACCCAAACCAGCAATGTTTAAGTCTGCCTCTCAAAACTTCCTGACCTTTTCCACTCTGTCTGTGCCCACTGACGACATAAATCTTTAAAAACATTTCACAAAAATATAGTTTCATATAAAAAAGAAAGAGGGAAAAAAAGGTTCCTTTATTTCACAGAGAGAAATAGTGCATATTTGGGGGGCTATTACACGATTTTTCAAAGTCGTAAGATTGCTGTGCCGTTCCTACTACATGATATGCACTCTTGTATTCGCGAGGCCTTGTCGTTGTGCTGTTCAAACTACGTGACTCATCGGCGACGAGGGTCATGCGCTACATGATCCTTCACCAAAGTACGTTTGTCACGAAAACACATGGGAGAAGAAACACGGGAAAATACACGATACAAGCGGGAAACTGGATTTGTTTGTCACTTTCACAATGGACGTCAATAAGAAACTGTGTTCAATATATTGCATAATACTCTTATGTTGAAAGGTCAGAAACAGAAAGTAGTTTGAGCGGTGTTGTGTGGATGGAGAGAAATAACTTTAATATGTGGTTTTGCAATAAAGTCAGCCGAGGTTACACTCATCATCTGTTGCAGTAAAAACGCACAACACGACAGAAAATAGCCCCCGCATATAGCCTGCGCGATAGTTTGTTCAGAAACAAGGAAAAAGCAGAGAATATGGCTAAAGTGTTGTTGCGTTGTTGTGCTACAGTTCCTCCTCTGGGTTTCCAGGTTGACGCACTCACTGCCTGTCACATCACAGCTCATGCTGCAGGAGATGGGTTCCCTGACGTGTCCAGTCACTTTGATCGCATCATTGGTAGTTCACAAACAGCGATCGAGTGCCGATTTGAGAGCCCTGATTTCATGCAGCTTTCCCTCCTATTTGCTGCAGCTCCGGGATTTGTCGGCGTGCTGAAAATCTTGGTTCAAATCTTGTAGTGTGAACTCGGCATAACATGTTCAATACAACAGAAACACAAGAAAGACAAAGATATTTCTTAGTCAAGTCTAAATACA
Source organism: Scophthalmus maximus (assembly GCF_022379125.1). Taxonomy (NCBI): domain Eukaryota; kingdom Metazoa; phylum Chordata; class Actinopteri; order Pleuronectiformes; family Scophthalmidae; genus Scophthalmus; species Scophthalmus maximus. Next base: position 26,481,064 of record NC_061515.1, on the reverse strand, counting down.
ACGTACAATAAAAGAAAAAGAAAATCCTCATTTGATGCTCTAGTACGGTGAATGAGAGATCAAAATAAAAAAAAAGTGTGACTCATTAATTCATTTCTTTTTAAGATTTAGGACACCATTGGAGCTCTGTCACACAGAGGAATAACCTATCTGGCTGTGGATACATTACATACATAACATAACATTCACTGTTGGTTCCTTTAATACCATGAGCTTTGTAGAAATTCACTGTCAGAAAGAAAATTTGATTGTGCCATCAATGTTCTTTCAGGCGTAAAATTGAGGAAACTCCTTTGTTTGGCTCTCGGGCATAGCAGCAGCTGTTCAGAAGAAAAGTGTGACTGCATGCCAAATGTCATTCTGTTACAGTATAGGAGGTGTAACCTAACCACCCTCTTATCTGTTCTATTCAGAACAAGCTGCTGTATTGTTTGACCTGTGTTGTCTGGCTTTCTCGTCATTTTATGTAAGAAAGTTTTCTGCATCTACAGTTGGTCTAACCTAACAGGTCGTTACGTTTGTGTTATGAATCCTATACAGTGCAGTATGAACAGCTGTAAATGTAGCCACGCATCATCTGATGTCATCATTAAAGTTACCTGTACTTTGTTACAGTTGTGATCAACTGGCATCAGTTTACCTTCAGTTGCTTCCTCAGTGTCGGGTGCTTTCAGTCAGTTGGCCACCGGCCAGAGAACCCCTGTAGACTGGAGGTTTTATGGCTGGAGCTAAGTGCTCTCTATTTACTTTGCCCTGCACCCTCCTTCATAGCCTCATGTCGCAACTCACATTCTCCTTTGTCAGGAGGAGAGTCATCCCTGAAAGATCTTGGTAGTTACTCTACCACAGGCTCTTCCTCAGATTTGGACAATAATGAGTATTCAGCTATGCTAAAAAAAAGTTTCCACCAGTTTAATAGAACAGGTTTAGATAATAAATATGTCTCTTTCATTGTCTTTCACAGCAACGGGATCCTCACAAACGAAGTTCAGAAGACTCAAAAGTAAGATTTCCATCATGCGATTGGAGTCATGGATGCCTTTTGCTTTAGATAGCTCTTTATGTAATGATACCATTGGACATTAACCTCAGCACTGTAATATAGACATGCTGAAGCAGCTGTGTTGTTTTCACTTGCATATTCTGAGTCCTGTGCTGACTGCAGGATATATCCAGCAAGATCATGCTCTTTTAGGCATTTGAATGTGTGTGATGTGGATACATTTTCTGCTATTGGTGGTGAGGATGGCAATGTACAAATTCATTACTGTTCAGCTGAAAAACACAACTGCCTTGCTGCCACTGGTGTGGGGGTTGTCCATATAAAATAATAGGGAGGGATGTTGTGATGCTTGTCGTTCAGCAGTGATGTGTCTTGGCCTTTTGGTTAGCTTAGCTTAGTACTAATTCTGGATGCAGGAGAAAATTGTTGGCCTGTCTCTGTCCAAAATAAATGAAACACTGCCAAAGCTCTCTGATTGATCTGATTCATTTTGTTTGTTAAAACCCACACCAAAGTATAATTATCCAAAGACAATTTGCAGTTGTAGGGGGTGTTATGGTGCAAACTAGTGTGGCAAACAACAACTTGGCATTGTATTTTTGTAAGTTGATGGATTAAACAAGATATGTGTTGTCGCAAGCTGTTTCCCCCTGCTACCAGTCTTCATGCTAAGCTAGGCTAACCACACCCTGACTCCAGCAATAGACAGAGGATCACAAAAGTGTTAAATATGCAGATGATATGTTGTTTGTCAAGATGGAAAAGTTTTAATTCAATATTGGGATTTAAAGTCCACTTTAAGTACATCAGTGGCAAACGAAGAAACCCAATAGTGAACATTTTAATTTTCTCTATTATATCATTATTTAAAGTTGGTTAAAGAATATTGCTAAAGACACATTTAATCAGTTCCCAAAAGGAATTAGTGCGATGCTTTTTTCAAGTAATTTGAATCAGTCTCTGATCGTATTGGTTTGTTGCCGTTTCTCTGGCAGGTGATGGTAATGCAGGAGGGCTCAACCTCCCTGTTCGGCCAGCACCTGAAGCTGCCTACTCTTCCCAATAGCTCGCTGACATCGACCTTCTCCGACCCAAAGAAGAGTAAAAGCTTCCTCAGTTCGAAGGTCAGTGTTGTTTCCAGGTCCTGCCTGGAGCTAAACAACCTTCTCTTCTCCCTCCACTCCCGGGCCCCACCCAGCCCTGAAACTCTGAAACCCCTTCAAAGTCTTCAGGCCCTAATCCCCCACATATTTGGCAGGTTCAAAGACGTCCAAAATATTTAAACTCTGGGATTTCAAAGGCATCTAACTTTGGCTTAAGCAAACTATATCTTGGCTGCCGCTGAGCAACAAGCACTTACTCCATTGAGAGAAGTGCTGTGAATCTCTGACAACCTATGGGTTTTAATATGCCACTGTTTTTCCTCTGTCCTTTTTAAAGTTTTAAACAATTATTTTGTACAAAATAAGTAAAGGTGTTCAGAGGAAGGTTGGAAGAAAAAGGCCCATATGATGGGACTAGAAACTTCATATGCAATTTGAGACATTATCTCTTGCAACATGAAATCATGTATGTCAGTGAAGTGGCATGTTGTTTCCATTATGTGTTATTTTTAGTCCCTTTAAATGGTGTCATTTAAGAGCCAGGTCAGAAGAGGCCCATTTCACATGGAAACGGTTTCCAGTCTAAACACAGTGTGTGTGATGAATTACTTGTGGAGCAGGAGGTCACACACACACTCTGAGTCAGGAACCCCTCCACCACCTGGTAATTGAACATATTTGATATCTTTGTAATAAATCATAACTATTAAGCAACAGGGTCCTGGGCTGATACTAACAATTACTTTTCTGTGCACTGTTTTACAGATTAGTTAATTAATTAATCTAAACATTGAATAAGCCCAAATTGTTGCCTAAGCATTTTTCTCAGACACTGACTCAGTGGAAATTCCAAGGTAGCAGGCAGATGACTTAATGGCTTTATGAGTGGATTTAGCAGCTGCAAGGACCAAACGCATCAAAAAGCTCTCCCTCCTAATGAAAAGACAACATTTGCTGTAGTTTAGCATTTTCTTGTGGTCCACCTTCCAGTATTTTCTCCTCGGGTCCTTATGTACAGTACTAGTGCTGCTGTTGTATGCCATGTGTGAACTTTATTTTGTGGTAATTTTAAAATGTCCAATAACTTCGAAGCCTTGTTTCTTTGGAGAAGTTTGCAATAAAAGGAAAGCTGTCCTTTTCAAATCTCCAGCACTGACTGTAGCTGAACAATGAATAGAGTTAAAAATGACTGTTGTCCTAACGGAGTAACGAAGTAGTGATATTGAAGAAAAGATTATTTATGATGAAGTTTATCTTTTTAGAGAAAAAAACAATGTGACAGTCAACAATACTTATGTGGCCGCATTTTCGGTGGAGCAACCATTGCAACCCTTAAAAAAAAGTCCCAAATACTATGTTTCCCCAATTATTTATCAAAGTCTTGGTGTTATACGGCTACACGTAAAAACAAAATGAAATTCCTGAATTTGAGATGAGTTCTAGTTTGACGTGAAATTAAGAATAGGAATTAAATAAATGGAGTAAAATGAGACTGAAGATATTAGGGAAATGACACCTACAAGCTACTATATATGATATACTACTAATAATATAATAATAATATAATGATTTAAGCAGTGCATTAAGTTAGTATAGTCGCTTATAACTGATAGGTGTAATGATATAGAATTAGAGGATATAGGTATAATAAGGGTATAATGATGTGATTAATAATAACAGTTAAACTGTATGTGCACATACAATCACCCACAATATTGAAATAGTATGAAATGTAAAGATAGAGCACTAGAGACAGAAGAGAATGATATAATATATGAATATATAATAACATAATATGAATTAAAAATATCTACAAGTCTTAAACAGTCAATTCAGTATCCTCAAAAAAGGCATAAAAAGATATGTCTTAAATTAAGTTCCTAAAAGTTTTGAATTAATCCTCTTGCATGCTGTAAGAAATAATATTAAATATTAAAATAAAATAATTTTATGTGGTTACAGGCTGTCAAGGGCCACTATACATTTTTAAACTGCAAGTGGGATTGGGATTGTGGCAAACACTGTCACTGATGCTACTACAGTGGCTTGGCAGCCCAACAGCATGGGGAAGTGTTCATTCAGCAAAAATATAGATTAATTACTTCTTTTTTTATTGATTAATCCATCCATTTTATGCTACATAGCTGTGTCCAGATCACATTAACTTAATAAATTATATCATTAGGAATTATTGTCATATACTGCTGAGAAGTACTAAAAAATTGCCATATCGTTCACTGTTTCCTAAGGTTTGACACTAGGTGATAAGGGTATCCTCCTATTGTAAGGGTATTAAATTAAATTCTGTGGTATTAAGATTGTAAAATTTCCTTGGTGAACCACATTACCCATGTTACTCTTTATCCTAATAGTCATGATAAAATATATAATAATAGGTATATCACATAATTCAGTTCTCTTTTTTACTTGAAAAGAATACAATCCTATAAATTGAAAAAGTATTCAGTAGCTGTTTATATTTATATGTTTTCAGTTCTAGTAATTACTGCCAATATATTATTATTATGGGCCCTACACAGATTTACATGAAGTTGGGTCACCTGCTAACCTGCTGGTGTCATGGTGTTGAAAGGTTTGTCAAAAAGTGCAGTTTTAGTGATCTCTTCAATGGGGATGGCTGCAGAGGCGATATGTGTCAATTTCAGAGCACTAAAGCAGTTTTATGTCTGGCTGCATTGGGAGGGAAATGGGTTTACTGCAGTGGAGGAGCATGCTGGATGTTAGAATGAGCTGGCAGCTTTACGTCCTGAGGTCCTGGGGTCAGCAGCAGATAGACAAAATGAAAGGTTTTAGTGGTGGTTGGGCAGAGTTGTAACACACCCTGTCGTCTAGACTGCTTTAATGGGTTTACTGCATTGGTGAAATATTGACAAGGGGGCTTGAGGTGAGACCCAGAGCCAAATGGCCCCCGTCGTTAGATCGAATGCATTTCCTCCTTTCTCCACATTGGCCTTCACTCCACTTTTAAGGTTGCACATGTGTGGCTATTGAAATGGCCCCTTCACCCCACTGAACAACTCTGCTCAAAAGAAGCCCTGAGTTTGCTATTTAAGCCTATAGATGGGGACTAAGAAGACCCTTTTGAGTTTCTTTTAAGAATGAACCTCTTTTTACAGATGGTAATGCCAAACTGCAGGGTGGCATGCATGTTTTCTCTTGTGTAAAAAGCAAAGGATTAATCTTCCTTTGACCTTGAGGCCTGGGTTTTGCTCACTTTGTTATTTGGGACTAAGCATTTTAGAAGTTGTACATGTAGTTGTAAGTGCAGTCCATCACAACATGAACAGCAAGAGGACAACGTAATCAGAGGAGGGCTGCTATTAAGAAGGATTTGAACAGTCCTTGGAATCATTTACTTTCATTGTCACTTCACTTGCATGCATCAGTTATTATCCCAGCAATACAAGGCATATCATTCCCAGACTCCTGAGATTATTTCTCTGTGGAAAATGATGCCCTTCCTCTATTATGTTTGCTCATTGAGCATAAATGGGATTTCCCTCTTCCTTGTGCCATAATCCTTTCATCTTTTGTTTTTTTTCTTTATAGCTTAGATGATAGTAATTCTGCTTGAACACTGTAAATGTTTTTTCATTTATGACTTAACTTGCCTTCATGCAGTCTGTATACCATGATGTATCCTGTCAGGAAGTAAGAATAATTAGTAATTTGTTTTTAATGACATGTTCCTACATTGTCTTATCAATTTGTTGGCTTTAATCCACAGGATGGCTCCAAAGGAAGTGGAACTACCCTTCTCACCACTGCCACAACCACCAGCACCAACACCAACAGCTTTTCCAAACCCTACAAACCATCCAAGGACCACAAAGACAAGCCTCCAAAAGACTTGAAAGATCCCAAAAGTGCCTTCAGAGACTCTGTCTGGGAACCCAGCAAAGCCCCCAAAGAACCTACCAAGAAACCCAAAGAGAACCAGCCCCTTAGGGATATAAATCCTAAGATGGGCTTCAAAGAACCCAAGTCTTTGTCCAAGGAGCATCGGACTGAGGGTATCACCCATGGGTCAGTGATAAACAAGCGTTTATCCACCCCTGATGGTGACGATCCTCTTGCCAAAAAACGTAAAAAGGGATTTGTGGATTCTTCTGGGAAGCTAATGTCGGGTTCAGATGCTCAACATTCAGAAAAGAAACTATTGAAAGATAGATCACAAGTGCGAACAAGTAAATTACGACCCGAAGGTGATGGGACTGAGCGCAAGAAGGTGTCAACGCTTCCTCCATTCCAGGAACTGGTGGACCCCAATGACTCTGATATGGAGGACCAGTCCAACATATCAGATGTGAGTAGAACATTTTCTTTTCATCTTAACCAAAAAAAGGAGAGTTCTTAAATACAACTAATACCGGTCATTTGTTTGATGATACAGCTATACTAAGACAATGCATGTCTTTTTTTTATTATCATGGAGGGTTAAGAAGAAAATAAGTCCACCATGTAGGGCTTAATTGATGAAGTAACTTTTCATAGGTATGTATACAGAGGTAGTGGAAAGATATACAATTCTTCTAAGACTTTTGATGGGGCAAGATTTGTTGGTGGTCAGTACATTCGTGGTGTCGAAGGGCTGTAAAATCAAATGACCTACAAGGAGATAATCTTCTTTAATGGTGATCTCGTGGACGGTGGTCGGCAAGGAAATTGCTAGAAGGGGTGGGAACTAATAAACCAAGTGGGGGTTCAGCTGCATTCGTCTGGGTGGCCAAAGAGGAAGTGAACATAACTGGAGCAAGCAGGAGCAAGCTACAGTTGCATGATGCTGTTTTTTTTGCCTTATTGATAGCACATGACAGATTATTATAAACTGGAAGTATGATTGTATTTTAAATTATTGAATATGAATGTGACATGTGCTGACTTAAACTGAAGGGTATACCTCAAACGTCCAGTTAAAGAGCAGGATTAGAAAACTTCATCTTTACAGTGGTGCTTTTCATGAATAGGCAGACATTCAACTGGGTTGCCTGGTCCACGCACATTTAGAGGAGAACCTTCCCATAAAGAAGGGCTGTTTTAAGGCCAAATAGTAGACAAGAAAGATTTATGGTTTTACAACACCTGAGGAGAAAGGGGAGACATGGCAGTGAATAGCACAGAGTTCCCCTTTAATCCTTTTAGCTTTTGAAGGAAGAAAAAGGGTGAGGGTTTGTCAAAGAAAGGTCTAAATCCCTGTGCTTCGAGCAGTTTTCTTTTATGCACTGGTGTTTTCATTTCTATTCTCAGTGCTTGTATAAAGCGTGGGTCTTTGTGCATCTTTCTACAAGCGCAGCTTTTTAGGCCGGGGAATTATTACTTAGCACTAGCAGAACCTGTGTTTTTGTCTGTGCTGTATGTAAATGCCTTTTAAGTTTTCCCGAACAAGGACTGGGGGTAGGGTCGGTTGTAAAGGGGATGTGGGGTGACAAATGCCAGGTGTTTAATTCTCCCCAGGCTCGCAACCCCGGTGGCCAAGTGCCGGGCCGACACAGAGTGCCACTCTCATGTGACCACTTGTTTGATCTCAGTGTTTTCCAGTGAGTGCTGGGCCAGAAATGGCAGAAAGGAGGAAATGTGGGGTAGGTGATGACAAGCAGGCTGGCGTGTTAAGATGATAACCTTGTTGCTAGCACACTGGATGTGGGTACAGACTGAGTGATTTGTCACCTGCATAAATTAGAGCCCTTATGTTGTGGATTCATCACAGAGGCATGCAGTTAAGACATGTTTTTTCAAGAGTCTAATGGTATGTGACAGAACAGGGATGATTTCTTAAAATGTCAACATTATACATATTGGTAGCAGAGCAAACTCAGAGCAGTGAATTTAGTACTGACCCTAACCCCTAACCCTTTTTAATTGTTAAACCAATTTTCATCTCAGATCCTCTGGGCGGTAACAAAAGAAGACTTGTTTTAGTTGACGGCCCAGTTTTTTTTTTAATGATGAGCCTCTACATTTTAAAGGAAAAGTAAAAGAGATCTTTTAACAGACCACAAAATAAGTCCACATTATACTGATATATAAGACTAGTTTGCGACATTTCAAGAATGAATGGTTGATAAATATCATTGTCAATATTGTTGGCAAGATTTCATAAGGAACAAATTCAGATAAGTGAGTTTGACATCAAGTGTTCGACAAGTGCACTTTTACATTTACAGTAAAATTGCACTTATAATGGAATAACAGTCTTTTGTAAGTACAGATTTTAAAGGTGACATATTATGCTCAGATTCAGGTTCATACTTTTAATTTGGATTACCACTTGAAAGGGTTTACATGACCTAATGTTCAGAAAAAAGGTATCAGTGTTGTCATACTGCCCATTCCTGCATGGCCCAGTCTGTTGTGATTGGTCAACGGCTTTCAGGGCGTGCGTACCAAATGTCACGCCTCTTCACCAGACGCGGATGTTCGGAACAGGCCGGCCTACTGAGAAGCTTAAAACACAGACATTGCTAAGCTAAGCAACAATGGCGAATTTTCAACCGTACCAGTTTGATCCCGAGTCTGACACCGACAGGAAGAACAAGCGAGTAGTCCTGAAGTTTTTCAACCGAGACTGGTGGTAAGTAACATTGTTACTGTGTACTTCCTCAAAATGACTTGACTGACTGAAGTGCATGTTACTGTATTCAGGGAAACTTGTGGAAACTGCAGCAGAATAGAGAAAAAGAAATTTCTGCTGCAAAGAAATACGACCGGTAGGCCTATTAGCAAGTCATGGTGCTAACCACCTGATTACAACAACAGAAGCACACGGGGGGAGAAACAATTTTTTTTTTCCGAATATCTTTATTTTTTTGCAAATGTCGGGAAACCACAAATATATACATATACAAAAACATATCAGTAGAGAGTCAGTTTGCAGCTGCAATAACGCTTCATTGTTTTCACTTCCAGGCGCTTCCGACATCTCGCCTACCACAGCTTTGTCAGTTGGTGCTGGGGGTATTTGGGATGCCACAACAGGGTTGTCATCCCATCATGTGTTGTCCTCCGGATCCGCCAGGAGTTTCCTGATCCAGCTGACCAGCATGTTGGCTTCCGACCGCCCTTTGACTGAAGCGTGACATGTGGCGAGCAAACATTTCCTCCTTTGACGGTCTGTCGTATTGTGGTGACAGATCCTTGGGGATGGGAATTTTTTTCATCTCCTCCACAAATGGTGCCGGGTCCTCAAACACCATCCTCATCAACTCACCCACATGATCTGTAAAATATTTAATTCAAACATAAATTTTCCTGTGTTTTTCTGAATCCACCTTTGTTTACTTAAAATGTTCAGAATTATTTATTATTCATGTGATATTGTTATCATGTTGTTTTCTAATGATGAAATAGTGTTTTACAACTTACTGAATGTGGGTACTGTTTTAACAGGCTTTGTGGTGGCTTCACCCTTCTTTGTCTTGGGGAACAATACCCTGTAAACCGGTTGTCCTGAAGATGTTGAAGCTTGCTTGTGGTCCGCATTTTTATTATAATGCATGACTGCAAGGTACAACCTACACTAAAAGAATAGAATTCTGATCGGTAACTTTGTTTTAAGATGGTACAGAAACCATTATAAAGTGTATTACCTGCACAACATTCCCATGGACATGAAAACCACATTATTCAGTGCGAAGCGCAGGATCATGCTGTGGAAGGCACCCAGCGATGACGTTTTATAATGGTGGCTCAGCTTCGCCACATCCTTGAGGACTCTGATGTTGTTCATGATCTACTCCACTCTGTGCATTGCCACTGACCCTTGAGTAACCTTACAGAAATATTTAGCAAAAGAGCAGCTCATACATCATTAATTTGTCACTTTAACAAGATATGTGAAGTGGTATTTGTGACTTCTTTACAGGGCTGTAGCTGATTAGTGTGATACAAGGGCAAATAAAACAATTAAAAAATTGCATCAAATGACAACAATCGCTATCTATTCTAAGCTGTATCTCCCCCATTATAGGCTTTATTGTCATTGTACAACAACATTTGTTTGGTAGCTCTTGCAGCAATTTAAAAAACAAAGTGTATCCGAGGCAGTTATTCCAAAATCGGATGTTTGGAAAGCAAACCAACCATCAAAACAGCTGTTTCAAACGGTCCCACCATAACACAGAGCAGCGGCAAAAGTGTAGCAAAACTGGCAGTAGCAAAGTTAGGATAGGCCCAATGCTACGGTGGACTGCAGCCATAACATTACAGCTTATAAAATCATAAGTTCACCTCCACACCTGAGGGTAAATTAGCCACGTGCTAACTGGACTCCAATTTTAACATTACAGGCTATAAAATCATTAATCCACCTCCACACATGGAGAGACGCCAAAATGGAAGTGGCAAACGGTATGCCGCTTGTAGTTCAGCGGCATATGCCACTTAATGATCGCGGCGCTACTGCACACGCAAGCACTGTTAAATATGAAGAGATCGCTAAACAATCATACATTTCTCCATGATATTGCCACGTGCTAACCTCACACAGTCTGCTCTTGTACCGGAGCCCACCATAGAAACTAACTATGGTAGCTGTGGTAATAACTACGGTAGCTGTGGGTGGTGCAGGCTAGCCAGAAAACAAAAAGTTACTGAAGAGTGCTGATAAAAGATACATGCTTAGACTAAAGTCAATCTTACAGCCATTTAACCAACACTCATAGCATTAGCGTTATTGTGGCTCCTCCTGCAAACGGCAAGTAACCGAAGCATAATATGTCCCCTTAAAGGAGGATATAAAACTGACTTTGACATTCTAGGTTTAACATAGAGATGACAAAATAAATAACAAAAATAAGGTTTAGGTTGTATGACTTCAACTTGAGATCATATAGATCTTCTTTTTGTGGTGTTCTTCAAAACACCGCTGCCTTGTATTGAAACTGAGTGACCAAACCCGCTATGTGAAGCAGTACCGCTCTCAATTTACCTCATTAGTCACTGTATCTTCATTGACAAACATCTCTTAAACTGATAGAACTGTACCAAAGGACGAATAACGTTAAATACATTAAACAACACTTGTGTCGGAGTTCTAATAAGCTTATTATTCAAGCATGTTTGTTTAAAAAGAATCCTGGAAAGGAACCACCTGAAACTGACTTATTTAAAATTGTAAGTACCCCCTGGGGTCCTTCAGGCAGAGGTGGGGGTGTAGAGAGCCTGAAATGGCACGGCCAGTTATAACAACAGCGATTTATTACGACTTAAAAAATGGTAGAATAATTGCTGGGTTAACTTCAGCAAGAGTTCAGAAGTTAACAGTGTGTTTGTGTTGCAAACAACAAAGTTACAGTATGAATGGCTTGTCAAACTGAAAGCGCTTCTTAATTCACATTAGAATAGTTTTGTTTGGAATTAGACAAGCAAACCAAATAGGCTTGGTCTTCTTTTTGGCTGTCCTAACCGGGCCGAGAGCAAAGGATAAGAAGCCAAATTGATGCCAGTAAACTACAGCTAAGGACTATTTATTGTCTTTGAAGAGGGCTGCTTTGGTGGCTTTGAGAGAAGCAGGACAAAAGCCCTAAAAAGGAATGGTGGTAAGATTTATGGCCCTCTGAAGGAGCTGTCCCATAAACCAACAGACCAGCTGTGTTGTTTGTTGGCAGGAGGTGACAGCCATTGAAGTCGCTCTGCCTTTTATCCTCACTTCTTTCTCTCATGTGTCTTCTGTTTGGTCACTTCTCCCCAATTAGTTTTCTGGTTTGCAGTAGCGGACTCCTTCGTGAATTTGGGTTTACACAACAACACCCAAGTGCATGTTGTTCTTCTTTCAGACTGACACAGTGATGCTGTTTTAAACCCACATGAACAGCTGATCCGATTATCCAGCCTGGAAGTGGAGGAGTTCAGTGCAATGTCAGGACTAAGCATACAGATATCGACAGAAGAAATCTGGCAGAAGCCACGTAGATTGACAAGTGCACAGATGAGATGCATGTATATATCGCGATTATTGAAACTAGAAGATAGAGGTGTGGTTGAAGATGATGGAAATTCACGCTCTGACTGTGAATGATGCTTGTTTGCAATTCGCACCTAAGGGTTTCAGCTTTTGCCCCTAAAGTAGTGGGCACTTGCACTCCTATAGAGCTGATGGCCTTTAACCCTACGCCGTTCATTTCAACTGAACAGGAATGGTTACACACTTTGTGTCCAGTCCAAGCTCTGCGTATGTACGTGTACAGGACGAAAGTGCTCAGGCGATCTGACCAGATGTTTGTGTCCTTGGTGAAACCCCACACGGGAAGGCCAATCTGTAAGCAGAGACTTTCCTGTTCAATAGTGGGGGTTTAGGCTTCCGTAGCTCCTTCGTGCTCCTCACTCTGCACTGATCCGGCACTGCGCTATTTCATTCATGTCTTTCAGATTTTTACAGATTAACGTTGGATCTTGTAATATGTTTACCGTAGCTGTCGCCGTGCTATCAAGCTGGTTTTATGGTTTCGCGGCCAACAATCGCGTGTGACGGCGAGCTGTGTCGCAGTATGTGGCGATGTATTTACCCGTTTGTTTGTAAAAATATTTTATGTGTTTAGGAGCAGAGGTGCACGGTGAATTTATGTTCAGAAACCAACGTGTTTATTGTCTTCTGCAGGTACGTTTCCTCTTTTGTTGTTTAATGAATGTGAATGCACTCTGTCTAGCCAGCTAATCCCACACACTGTCGTGCCCATGCCCAACAGGTGTCGATCTGTTATAGTCTTCATGTGCATTCAATTTGTTGGATATATTTCCTATTGTTTAATACCAAGATGTGTACTGAGCTGTATGTTGCGACAATAAGTATGTTTTATGTGTATTTTGAAAAGTACTTCTCTGACACTGAATTTATGTTCAGAAGCCAACTTGTTTATTGTCTTCTGCAGCATTCAAATAAATGAGGATAAATAGACATCTGACTCGTCTGCTCCATACCCGAATCTACATCCGTTACATCTCCATTCAGGATATCTATGCAGTGGCTAGCTGGTCCTCACCTGTTCCTTTTGCTATGTTCTACAGCCTAGATGTAACAGCACTCTCACTGGCTCACTCAGTGCTGAGTGTGGGGGTGTCTCGGGGTGAGGGTGTCGCAGGAGAGCAGCGGCGCATCTATCGACGGTGCAGCTGGTGCCAAGCACATAACCACACTCAGCTCCACAAATACCATGTTCAAATCATATTCAATCAGAGGGGGAGTTATTTTCTTCTGAAAAATTACGAAGAATGCTTGTTGGGAAGTAATTTGATGTCCAATGACCTTGCTCCTTTTCATTTATTATAACTTGTGCTCGGACTGAATGTATGAAGTGATTGTGTCATCAGGTGCTGTGCATTCATTCATTCTGTAGGCCTATACTGATTTGCTGTGTCTTTATTTGATCTATGCTTATTAACGGTATAGCAATTTTCTGCTTTGCGTTTGTCTGGAGGGATTGTGTATGTCTATGCATTTGTATGCGCACGAGCGTGTGCTCATGTTAGGGGCGAGGGGGGGGGCAATGAAAAATATTTCCACCGGACAATTATGTTACGCTGCTGCACGAGAGTAAGTTTACTATGGCTGGTCCCCGTACGGCTTTTGAAGCAATCTGGGAGTCAGTATATCCCATAGTGAGACACAAAAGGAATGCTATGAAAGAGAACTTTAGGTTATTTGCAGGTTTACTGAGTAGTAGCATGAGTGAGTTTCTCAGACTGCCCTTTTTGCTGTGGTGAAGCAAGGAAGAGGAGGGATGTTTTTTGATTGGTGAATGTCGCTATGTCAGCCCCTTATTTAGGGGAGGACATACATAGGACATACACGACATACACGACATCATAATAAAGTGATTAAGGGCTTCTGTTAAGGGCACGCAAGGGGCGTTACCCATTGTGAGACACTCATGCTACTCAGAGATCCGGGGTTATGCAAATAACCTAACTATTACTGTGCTGTACATGGTCTTCCAGCAGGTCACATCTGCACTTGTTTTTCTTTTGTCTCTAGCGATTCGAGAGCTAAAATGCATTTGCCTGGCATGTGTTTGCATCATCAGCAATCTCTGCCTTTAGAGTCTGTGTCTCTGCCTCAGCAGTTAAGAAGCATTTCGTTCGTGAAAGTATTGCTTTGTTCTCAGGAGTTGGCCCCAATGGATTTCTAAAGCTAAATTAATCGTAATTAACTGTGTTGGCTACTTCAATGTGTCCACTTGTGCCTGTCTCCAAATGGAATTAACCTATTATTGTGGAGGTTTGTCCTCCAGCAGAACGAGGCAGAGATGTTTTGCTTCAGGTCTTCACTTAGTATTTAGGGCCCGAGCACTGAAGGTGCTAAGGCCACACTCTAATTAACTCCTGGAGGATTAATCACAGCAAGTCCATATTCAGTGACTGTCATCTAAAGACCTTATTGATGAAATTTAACGTCCTCTTATGGCAGTCTGATATTTTGTTGCGGCACACGAAACAGCAGAATGCCATAATTCCAATCCACCTTGTCATATCCTCACCAAATTTCTCATGCTTGATAACAGTCCCGCCCTTAACACATCTACATGTCAATATTGAGCAATGGTCATAGCGCCACCTACTGACAACAGGTCAAGTGGCAACCCACTGTGATGTCATCCATTGGTTTATGAACTGCTGTTTTAGTTAAGCCTCGAGTTAAGTATTTTGGCCAGCACCATCTTAGTTTTTTGGAACCACTGGGCTCCATACTAACTTTTTTTTTACTAGGAGCACTGTAGCCCCATACTGATACTAAATCGACCTGCATCGAAATTATGTACATTATCGCTCTATTTTAACTGTTACTGATGAATGCTTTGGTAATAAATAGACGACTTACAGAAATTAGTGTGCTGTTTTATTGTAAGTTCACAATGTCACATTTTAATTGAATGTGGAAAAGAGCTTCAATGGTTCGTTCCGCCATTGTTGAGTGTGACATTTACCCTTTTAGAGCGGCCACTTTTTCCACCATGGGGTCGCTTCCTATAGCTTTTCATGCAAAAAAGGCGGACAGTGTGTATACACCTTTGACCCTCTAAACTAAGCACCACCCAACACACATAACCATCGCTGCTGTTCTCTAATGCCTTATTTTTGCCCTAATACAAAAATAATCTTTTCTCTCTGTTTGAGATCAATCTATTTATGCATTTTCATCATCTTTTTGATATCAGCAAGCTAATATCAGCCTATAAAACAGGCTGAACAGAACAATTATAGTCAAATAGTATTGAGCACACAGTTTGTGTGGCTGAAGGTTTGCAGCAGCAAAATATCCAATCCCCATAATGCAACTTGTTAGCATGTCCTATTGGAAACACCAATGGCAGGCAGCAATTAACTAAATATTATTTCATGACATGCTGAACAATCAGAAAGATGTAATCCAAGTCCTACACAGTAAAAAACAAGCTGAGGAAATGAAAGTGGTCCTGGGTCAACACTGCAAATACCAGCTGGTGATGATGTTTGACCAAACTCTTTCATGTGTATTATATATTTCACCATTTGTTTTTTTCTTTTTCCTCCCAGTCCGAACAGCCCAGTCCAGCCAGTTCCAGCTCCAGTTCAGGCTTTGCTCCCACCCACCACAAACGACAAGGTAACTTTCTGGAACACACTCAATGTTTATTGTGTATTTAAGTCAGAAATGACCTGTATTATGGTCCAGTGTAGCTCATATGATCTTAATAATAAGGCTGAAATCCATGGTCCAGTTTGATTACTGAGGTTTGATTTAAGCCATTTCAACAATTGCCTCACTCCGTTTTGGAATCACACGATTAAAGAAACCATGATGATGAAATCAAATTGTAGTACTGTAGGGGAAAAAACTTTTAGACTAGAAATCAAAGAAATCAACGACCAACAAATAGTGTAATAGGGACAAATGAGTCTATAATGCGATGTTTGGCCGAAAATGTGGACTTTTTCTATTTTTTTCTTTGAGTTTCTTTCCTTGAGGGTGACCTCTGCTTGTGTGTTTGCAATTTTTTTTCTCTGGATGCAGTGGTGGACTTCATCATCAGGAAAAGGCTGGCTATTCCTGCCACCACCCACACAGGTAACAGTTCCACTGAGACCTGTGAGGCCCCCACTATCCCAGTCACATGTGCATGGAGAATCCTTTTCCTGCTTGTCTATTTGCATGAACATTCATGCATCCCCTTACAGCCATGTCGGCAGGAGTGTTGGTGTTGGAATGTATCATCGATATGAGCACCATCACTGCTGATGCAGTAACATTTGTGCATACTCTCTTTCTTTTAGGTTTATTACTACTTGTCCAAACGCTATGAAAACACACACTTTCGTGTTGGGTTCCTTCATCGCCATGACCACTCACTTAGTTTGTTTTGATCCAGTCCCACCTACACTGAAATGTAGACTGTGACCCCCGACGAATTCTGGGAGCTCATCTATTTGCTCTGCCAGACCCTGGATCTGTCTGGATCCCCTCCATTGGAAAGTGATTTCCTCCGTCCGAAAACCAATCGCAACCGATTATCCGATCATGAACGGGGTTTATACCACGACCCGGAGAGAAGACACTTTTGTAAACAACCAAGGCTGTCGCTGATGAACAAGCATTTGACAAAAAGTACTCGATATTTTCAAATTAAACAGCAGCGCTCGTTCACAGGAATCTTCATCACAGGCATCTCCTCTCTGTTGCCATTTTCGCGTCGCTCAACAGACGTCAAATGATTCGTTGCTCTCACTGGTTTTAGGTCTATCCAATTGAATCCGAAGGCATTTAGGTCTGCGTCAGTTGGTAATGCCTCTTGGAGATTGAACATTAACAGAGAGGTCCCAGACTAGTACGCATTTGAGAATTAGTCTGGCTACACAAGGCTAACTGAAATTCATCACAGCAGCAAAACTTTGTTTAGTGAGCTGTTTTTTTTTATTTATTTAAAAAAAAAAATTGTGGGGGATGGGGGGCTGTTAGTCAGATTTTTTATTTCAAAATTTTCATCTTCACTGGCTTGGGACTGACAGTCTGATAGAATAGGGAAGTCAAAAAGTACTGCGTGATAGACTGACACATAGGTTTTGGTCTTTTCATGGGATTTGGTGACAATTAGAAAATTTGAATACAGTAAATGTAGCCTTTCTGGGATCAGCCCTTCAGCTCGTCCTCACCTCTGGTTTCCTGCAGCCACAAGCTCCACTACGCAATCCCACCCACCCTCCACCACACAGCATGACCTGCTGCTTTATGCATGTTTTCACTTGTGTTTTAATTTGAAATAATTCTTTGAAATAAACCTGATTCCAATGTGGCCTTTGTGTTCTGTTCTACACACAGTGCTGGGCCCGCTGCAGTCAGTGATGCAGGATCTGCACTCCGACGACAACGACGAGGATTCAGAGGACGATGACGACAACGACATGGACTCTGACATGGAGCGGCTGGCGCACACACACCACACACACCACCAACGCAGGTTAGTGTGTTCTACTTTTGTGAGTATGAATCATCATATACAGTAAAAAACAGAGAAATATGCAAGCACAGGAAAAAGTTGTGCCACAAAACCACCTGACCTTATAACTGCATGAACTATGCATGAGCTTCTAACTTCTAATTGAAGTGGATTCTTTGTAGAGTTTTGGGACCACCGTGCGAGCAAAATGTGCCTGTGACAGAATGTTGCACTATGTACGGTGTGGAGGAGTCGCCAAAATTTTCATATCAGCTGCAATGAAAACGCCAATGTCTCCCGCTTTTGCCGTGGCTCTAACGCTTAACTCTGGAAGCTACGGTGCAAAGGCATTTGTCAGCATTGTCTGACCTTTCAACGTTTTATTCCCAGGCACGGTTAAGTAGAGAGCTGTGGTCATTCTGTAAAGTGTCTTTGCAAAGTGCTTTTGTTAACCGCAGTGTATGGCAACATTTTAGTGCTTATATATCGTTCGTGTCTTGTCTGTCACTGTGTTGCCGTTTATTATTCCCACCTGGATCCCAAAACGCTGCCACACAACGATATCAGACACCGACATCATTCTAGCCGCAGCTGGACACTAATACGTGAGACAGCTTTTCACCTCGACAATATTTGATCGTGCCACGAGAATCTCATCATACCCCTAATGATTTTAGGTAAAATTCACGAAGAAGCTAAATTATCGGTTGCAAGTAGTTGGAAAGGCATTCGCAACGGTTTATGGGATGCATAATTCCAATGTTTTGTTTATGGCAACAACTAATGTCATTGTTTATTGGCTTGGTTCCAGGCTTAAAACTGTTTATATAAGGATATTATGAAACATCAATGGAGTAAATGAATTGGGAAATCCATTTCCGCAACTGGAGCCGTTCAAAACCATCATATCGGTCTCTGTTATATCATATATATATCATATATATGATATAACATTTGTGAACACTGAGCCACGGTTTTCTCTTTTAAATATTCAAAATGTTTGCATCAATCTAATGAAGTGCTGGGTATTTGCTGTTGCACTAGTCAATATTTCTGTTTAGGCAATTGATGAATGACTGTGTGTAATTTGAGAGTTGAATTTCCCCTCATTGTCCAGAACCAATCAGCAGACAGGCAAAGTCATATGAGCGGTGTTCACTAGAGCGGAGCATGTAGCAGTTAAAGATCCAGGCGTGGACTCATGGCAGCCATGTGAAGTATGTGTGTTTTAATGTACTGAAGGAATTGTTTCTTCCTTTTCTTCTCCTGTATCCACCTGCCCAGGGTCAGTCTAAGTGACGGCAGTGAGAGTGACAGCTCCTCACCCCCCTCCCGCAATGAGGCCACACCCCTATTGAAGACTACTAATAACCAGGTAACATCCTATTGCATCATATATTTTCTCACCCAGTGTATTTCAATGTTTAACGGGAACAGAGGTGTGTACTGGCTGTAGCCGAGGTCACCCGGTGACTGACCCTCTGTTTACGCTGTCCCCTGTCAGATCCTGGAAGTGAAGAGTCCCACCAAGCAGAGCAAACAGGACAAGAACAAAAACCTTGATTGTGACAAGGTACACAAGACCTCTGTTTGTTTTTCCGTATAACACAGCGAGGCTAAACAGATCAGGGAACTGTTATCAGGAAGACGCGTAAAGAGTGCGGCCTGCCACATTGTGTTACATAAATCAGACACACACTGATGCGGGCTAGATGTGTGTTTAGTTTGATGAGTCATCAGTCTGGTCTCACAACCCTGCTCCGGACCAGAGGATGACGTGTCTGTGACACTGTTTCTGATCTGAGCTGGTGAACATAAGCCTCATTTATAACCTTGTAGGTTGATTACTATATTGTAACTTTATGGTTGATTTTGGCCGCAGCTGGACTGCAGTGTTCAGCTTGTTGCATAAAACCTTGTAGCCTCTTCAACTTGGCTGACCCACCAGTAGTGAGCTTGTCTGTATGAACTCACGCTGTGCGGCTGCTTATGAAACATTCTACCAAAGCACCCAACTTTATTTGCGATTGAAGCTTGATTCTACAGCTTTCAAAGGCTGCAAATTCTGTCTGGCTGAGTTTAGGTTACATTGTATGAAATCATCTAGAATATTTACTTGAAACATGGTGTTGTTGTGGGGTTTCAATAAGGGTTGAACAGCTTTGACAAGATGATACAAAATATACATGTGATACTGTCAAACAAAATGAAGATGATTTGAAGAAGGCGTGTACAATCTGCGGCAAAACACTGGTTTGCTTACAGCTGCAGACTCCCCCCGTCTTCTCCTGCATGCCCTGTGTATCATCAAATAAATGCAAAATGCCCAAAATAATCTTGAAAATGAATAAAAAAATACATGTATTTTAATCCACAAATGCATTTAAGGGGATCTATAAGGGGATAACTTTCTTTCAGGAGGTAAAGATGAGTAAATAAGGAAGAAAACTATAATATAAACCACGTTGCGCACACTGTGTAGTTAAAAAAAAGTGTGATTATTGTAGTTGGTACTTAAAAATAACGTTCAACTTATGAGCTCTGTATTTAACCTGAATCCATTTTTTGTTACTAAGAGAAGTGTCCATAGCATTGGGTTCAAAATCAGCTTGGTTTATTAATCGTTCTTACTAAGTCTCCGATCAGAAAATTCCTCATTTAAATCCAAAGCTTTCCAATTTAATACTTTTATATTCAGATGAAAAAAAAACAATTTTTTAACAACATCTCAGACATTTTTGACCCTGCTGTGTGTTGGAATGCGTGTCACCTTGTGTTGGGGCTGCCCGCAGGGGGCCGGCATGTTCACTATCCTCTGCCTAACAGCTGGTTCCTGTGTAGAAGTGCTAACAGTGCTCAATGAGATTAATTATTATTATTATTATTATTATTATTAACACCACGCTGCTGTGTGTTTTTGAAGGCTTACCTGGATGAGCTGGTGGAGCTGCACAAAAGACTGATGACACTAAGAGAAGGTCATATACTGCAACAGGTGAGCTGCCGCTGTTAACACACATCAACAGTGTGTATTACTGCACCATTGACAGTCATGCACCTTTGTGGTGAGCCCCCCCTCCACCTCCCTCTTTTTATTACAGCTAGAAATTTCCACTCTCTCACACGATGCTCTTCACACGTTTAACAACCCGAGGCGCACACACAGGTGGGCGTAAGGGCATTTAAATACAACAAGGCGACCAAGTGATTAGTGAGCACTGCGATGTGTTTGTGTTGGCAGTCATGGTTCTTCCAGTGAATTCATTCATGTCCTGAAGCCGCGCTGCAGTCAGCTGCCGAAGCTTCTCCCTTTGCCTCTGGTTTATTACTGCTTCTGGTTCAGGGTCTCTGAAGGGGTAACCTTATTATTAAGATGAGCTGAAAATATTTCTCTTGTAATGCAGTTGAACTGTAATAACTGGTGGGGGGAGCGGGACTTCAGCCGTTACCACCTTTTTTTGTTTTGTTTTGTTTGTTTGTTCTTAAGAAAGACATGAAAAGCGGAACGTGTCCTTTTCCCTCACAAAGTTCACCGAAGCTTTGTCTACGTGTAGAGAGTCAAAATGCCCTAACCCCCCCGGATTGGGTTCAGTTTTGTAAGTCACCTTTTTTTTTTTCCAATTTGATTTGTCAGCCGTGAAAAGGTCAGATAGCTATAACCTTCCTCCAATGTCTGTATGCATGGCCAGAGATCAAACACTGCTCAGTATCATTTAGTCAAATGTAAAAAAAAAGAAAAGTGTTTGGCGTGGAAAACCTGATCGTAAATGCCCCAAAAATGATTTGAATCTCAAAAAAAGGTCTTACACTTGGCTGAAATAATAATCACAAGAGAGCAGCCATCAGCCAGTCAACACAGGAAGCAGTGCTCACCTCAGTCCTCACGTCCTGAAGACAAGGCCGCGTGAAAAGAAGGAAAAAGCAATAACGAAACTTCATAGATGGCTACCACTTTTCTTCTTCTTCTGTCTCTTTGTTGTTATTTGCGCTCACGCAGTTGAGAGGAGGGTGTAACATGAGCTGATCAGAGATCAGATCTCAATGTGGACACTGGAGACGCATATTAATACCAGGTGTAAATGTGATCAGGTTCAAATCATATCTTGGTACAATCACATTTTAATGCCAGGTGTAAATTGGGACAAATTGCATTGGAAACATAAGATCTATGTGGAGTGATGGGGAGACTAACATTCCTCACATTAATACATGAAACAAACAGAAATTTGCCCTGAACTATTTTACATTCTTCACATTCTTCTTCCTCGTCAAAACCGGTCATCTTTATTACCCACAATGCACTGCGATGTTCCACAGTTCGGAGGTATTTCTGAGACAGAGAACACGGTACAGAGAACACGATAAGAACGAGATCGTTCATTGGTTCACTGCTTGCGCATGCGTATAGTCACGTCTCCTGGAATTTCAAAGATAGCGGGCGACGACGTAACGTCTCACATATTTTCATTGATTTTTATACTTTTAAAGCATTTAAATGCTGACACGCGGACTCAAGTGACATCACTCGAGAACACTTATCACATATGTAGCAGTTCTGCCCAACACCTCGAGACGCGCACAAATCTGCGGAGAGCCTATTAATATATTGCAGTAATGCAGATGAACCTCAGTAAAATACTCAGAAAAGATCTAGGAAGCCTCTACACAGTTGTATCACTCAGGTGGGTGCTATACAGGTTGAGCCAATGTGATTCCAAAATACAGACTTGACCTCAAGATGAATTAAAATAGGTAATGCAAGTAGAATTTATTACACTTTATGAAGACATAGCTCAAATACTGACCTCACCTAGTTTTATTAGAAAATTTGGCAACGTGGTATTATGACTTTGATCAAATTACATTGCCATTGAGAAAACATCTGATTTGTTTGAAGTCTGGTCTTTAATAGTTAGATCTCTACATTATCAATTTTTATGCTGAAGTGACCCTGAAGTGATGCTGAAGTGACCCTGACCCTGAAGGCCATGATTACAAAAAAATACTGGGTGGTTTCCCACAGTTTTCTCTGCTCTCAGCGTGATATCGCTGCATGCTGGTGCTGTTGGTCGGCTATATTGTTGCATTGGATTAGAAGAGGAGCTGTAATCTGTTACAGATCCTCTGTAATCCGTGGTTTCATCTGGAAGCAATGAATTATTTGGTCAACCGCATGACGTCATTAATGGATCTTCCCCGGCGGCGGCTGCCAAGTTCTTCCTCGCTCTCCCTAACAAGACGTCTGGCTCAGAGGAAACACGAAATCCCATCTAAAACGCGTCGCTCTTGCACGGCCCCAACTTGCGCAGCAATCAACCTAATCTGGCAGAGTTCACCAACTGGCTCCACTTCCTGTTACACTAGATGGAAATGATTAAGTGGCAGCCGCGGCTGCACACCGGTGGGGACCACAGATTGGGTCACATAGAGCTGCGGTGTGGGACTCTGCGTGAGTTTGGTAGCTTGTTTCCTGTTGAGGCCTGAACAGTAATGCAAATGAGCAAACGGGCCAAATCAGCATCCACACAACGCAAACAAGGAGGAAAAGTGTGAAGTGACACCCGAGCATCTGACTTGGATCTGTTTTTCCAAACTGACTGCACCTAAACCAGCACCGTGGTCCCAGTAAAACAGCTGATTCTAAAAAAACAACAAAGAAAAACAAAACACAGTCTCCCTCTTTTGGTCAGCCAACACCAAAACCTCTAATTACAGCTGAAGCTCGGTCGACAGTGGGACAGATCATTCGGTGATTCTGCTTAATCCCAGCTTCTCATTTCAGACGACCTAACCAGTGGAAAATAAAACACAATTCTGACATCACTGTTTTTTCAAAAGTTCACTCGGTAGCGTCCGCACGAAAAACCAGGCTCAGCATTTTCCACGTTTTTGATGAACCTTATTTTTTTCTTCTCTCCGAGTGACAGTTCGTCTCAGTGCCCCGGGTGTCAGTCATTGGCGGCACCAGAGGTTTTCTTTTGCTGGTGCTATGGGGTCGCTCGACGTTTCACTGAGGGTGCTCTGAAATTTAGAGTTTCCCTTGACATTAATCATTTCCGGTGTATTTAAGTCCATCTTTACGAACCCGAAGCAGAGATGGCTCATGTCTGTGATCTGACACGAGCTAAGCCAGAAAACCAGTCAAATTTCAAACCAGATATAACTGTAAAATAGACAGGAAAAACTTCCTGAGGAAAATTTGGCGTGTGAACATATCATTTGCTTTTAGCAATGAAAAGTGCTCTATAAATGAAATTCATTATTATTATTTGTTCTTCAGGCTTTGAGCACATTCAACTTGAAATCAAACCACTGGTACTGTATGAAAGTGCCAGTTCTCAGCTTGAACATGACTGTATTTCTGTCAGTACAGAAAGAACTGGGTGGAAGATGTGGAACTGTACACATCTACACATAGTGGCAAAACATTAGGGGTTCAAAAGTAATTGGACATGCATACTGTACATGATGTGGAAATGCTCCTGCCAGGCCCCTAGTCAAATTTTCTGGAAAAAGTGTCAGAGTGAGCTTGTGTGAGACGACGGCTGGAAAATCTCCAGGGAAATTCCCAACGAGCGAGTGGACATGTTGGTGGCCTACACAGAAACGCTGCTGTCCCCAGCAGGATTATCGCCACGTCCTGTCTCCTAGGCGATTCACACAGACGCCACGGGATGATCGGGGAATGTTCCCGTCTGACTCGGACAATGCCCTGCTCAGTCATATGTGAAAGGCAAACCGCGGAAAATGTTCGGACCCCAATTTGCCAGATGTTTTCCGTGTGAAGTGTTGGACTCACAAACATCTGACGTGAAAAAAACAAAATCCCAAGGAGGCCGTAGTGAAACCCAGGAGAGCATCACCGAAGGGGAGACGGGTTTCTTTGTTGTGGGCTCTCGCTGCCTTACGTCATCGGTAAGCGAGAGCCGCAGAGTCGGACGGAGCTCAGGTGACTGACTCTGACGGTCAAGGATCGTTCACCTTCTCACCCTGAAGAGATTTTGGCCGTTTGTGTCAAGCATCTCTCTAAATTTTGTGTAGATTCCAGGCCACTGATGCTGGATTTGATTCAACGACTTGGCCGCTTTCGTTTGTTTCCTCCCTTTTTATTCTGGCAGATTCATTTATTCTGAACAGATTTGCACTAAACCTGGTGAAGGGAAGAACCCACATACTCTTGTATATCTGCATAGATCTGCATATCTATTCAAACAGCGGTTCTTCTAATATTTTAGTTAAATTCTCAGGAAAACATTTTCAGATCTCTTTGTAAGAAAACGCGACATTTATCGTCTTTGAGATCGAAAGTTCTTACAGCTGGATGCAGATTATCGGACTATGTCCTTTTCTCTGTTCATTTCTCTGTCGTAAGAGTGAGACAGACACGTAGTATTGATTGTCAGAGGTATGTGCTCTACTGGGGGTCCTTTCAGCTCAATTTCAACAAAACCGTATCTGTACATATTTTTCCAGTCTTGACTGCAAGTTCAAATACTAAAACAAGTTAAAGAGGCGGTTAAACAGAGTTACTGACCAGGCTTTAATGGCAGTAAAAATGAAAGTTGAAGAGTCACTTATCATAGTTTAAGTGACGTTCTAAAAGAAGCTAGAAGTCTTTAAGGCCTGAAAGGAGTTGAAGTGTCTGTTATAGGTGATGTCAATTGAAACGTCAGTGCTGAAAGAAGTGATGAATGAGTTTGGTATCCGCTTCGGTGCAAGCACTTCAACATGCTGAATCATACAACTTGAAAGGAGATGAAGTGACGGTCAAAGAGGAAGTACAGGAATCAAGGAGTTGAATATCTCAACTGACGCCAACACACGGGATTTCAAATTCGCTGGAGTGTTATATCTGCTCATGTTTGATCATCTGAAGTTCAGTAGGAGTCTACTGGAGAAGTACAAGTCAATACATCCTGTGTTTACCCACTGTTCCTGTGTTTTCCAGATTGTGAACCTGATTGAAGAGACTGGACACTTTCACATCACAAACACTACTTTTGACTTTGACCTTTGCTCCTTGGACAGAAGTACAGTAAGGAAACTCCAGAGTTACCTGGAAACCTCCGGCCTGTCCTGAGGCCCCGAGCAGCTGGCTGTTGGATCTCTGACTTCTCTCGAATGAACTCTTTGGACGCAATGCAAAAGCCCCCACTGTGGCCGGGTCCAGTTGCTGTGCGTGTCCAGCCTGCTGGTTGGACTGGGCTCTCTGAATGAAGAGGCCGTCCGGCTGCAAAGACCAGAGCCCGGTGTCAGGGGGATGAGCCCTGTCGATCAGGAGATCACCCGGAAAGCCTTGAAAATTTCACTTGATCTAAAAGAAAAGAAAAATGGTGAGGAGTGGCGACAGTGTTGCTCTTAATGAATGTGCATATTGTTACCATGTATGTTTCTTGATTCGTTGTACATTGTGACTAATGCATGGTCAACATTGCCTTACAAAAATCGTAAGTCTTATTTATTGAATTTAATTTGTGTGCGTGCGCGTGTGTGCGTGTGTGTGTATTTGTAATGGGGAAAAAAGAGAAGAAAAGCAGCAGAATGAGACTTTGTTAAAGCACTTCAGAACCGGCCTGTCTTTGACTCTGTGTGACAGTTGAGCATCACTACAGCATTCAATGTGTCACTGACTTGAATTACAATCAAATCTGACTGGTGCATATCAACAGGAACAAAAAACTGCCACACCGAAAGAGCTTTTTATTTTCAATAAAAAACAATCTGCAATTTACATAAAAACGCCAAAAATCTTTCAGAAAACCCCGACAGAAACATAGTGGGAGTGGTTTGGAAACAATTACTGCATATTTTTTTTGTCAAAGTAAATAAAGCTCGGATTGGATCGGGCTTTAACCCGATCCTGTCATTCCCCATCCTTTGAAGACAAAAATTGTAAGCAAACACCACAAAGGACAGAGCAGCACGCTGTCAGACGATCTTGCATACTGAGGCGTGTTCAAAAACATGACATAAAACTACTACACAGACGCTTTAAATTCCCTTTTCCCATTTCTTTTGTTTTTCCCTCTCGGAGAAGCATTTTGTTCAAAGATGTATTTCTGTCACAGAAGTTCCTGTTGACACGACTTGCACACCGATGTTTGTCTGCAATCATTCCGCATGCATAAAAAATTAAAAAATACAAACGCACTCGGCATTTTAACACACCGCACGTCTTTCCATTCCAAGTGCAGCATCATGTGGCAGTTTTTTGATTCCCATATTCGACACTCTATAGGTTGAGACGCGAGTGGCTTCATGGACGTTGTGCTGCAGCAGGTCCTGCATCATGGGCTGCAACTTTAAAAAAGCTTTGTTGTTTGGAATGGAACATGCCAAAAGTGTAGTTTATAGATTCAATTGGTTTAGGATACTACTTCTGTTTTTCTACAGAATATGATTTAAATGAATGAGGATCTCTTTGCCATTGGGGGGGGGGGGGTGGATTTGTAGAACAGACCCAAGCCCCATAGCAAGGAAAGGGAGAACGAACTCCCCTCATGATGTCCGGCGAGTAAAGGAGCAACTCCCGTGTTCTGCATTTCAAGTGTTGAATGAAATGTTTTGGGTAAATCGAATGGAATTTTTCTGACCGACAGGTATTGGTACGGGTGTAAGAAGAAAAAAATCTGATCTTTAATTTATTTTGTGGGAGTTGGATTTGTTAAATCAAAGCGCAGCGTTCATTTTCTGAAGAGAAAGCCTTTGTTTGATTTATTACAGAGGATAAACTGTGTCGGTCCTTTCCAAATGACCTTAAAGGGTTTTTTTTCTTGCCCTGTGTTCAGTCTAACGGCTTCTTGTGTATTTTGAGGACATACAATAAATATTCTGTATGATGTACAGATGAGTTATTAAGCTACGTGTGGATGAGCTTTATTTTTTGTTTTCTTTTATTGTTTCCAGCGGCCCAGAATGTCAAATGTTTTTATCTTAATTCACCAAACTAAACTTCTGCTATCAAAGTAATTTACACACATCCTGATGGAGACATACTGTAGAAATATGACGTCTTTTAAAGGAAACTGCAGGCAATTACAATTTAGGTTTAGTCTCCATAGCTCTTGGCATCGGTGCTATTGGCTTATGATAACTTGCACATACACTGATACATACATACTGAGGGTATTTTTTTTATTATTATATACATTATATGTGGCCAACTGATGAAGTCAGAGCCACAAAAATACAACACATTGGAATAAACGGTAATGATCCTTAAACATTACAAGGTTATCCCTATCAGTGTCAACATATAATATATATTGAAATAATATATTTACTGTATTTATTTATTGGGCCATACACATAATCACACGGACGGCCACAATAAAAATTAAATCTGGTTATCTTTAATACCAGTACATCATGACGTCCATAATAATCAGAGATTTTCATTTGGCGTATTGCGTTGAAAACTTCAACCGTAAGACTCGGGTGTCATGGAATTCAGTTTATTTTACTGCAGGCTGTTGAACAGTTTTCCTTCCACACGCAGCTGATTCTCACACGGTCTGTGGTGGTGACCGCATAACACGCTCGGAAATACAAATTTCACATTGCGGGGAAATTATGCGAGGAAGCCACCGTCTCATTGTTGCGGAGACAAAGATCCCCGTCCCAGCGCCTCTGTGCGTCTCCTCGATCCCGCTTCCCCGACTACGAACAACCAGAAATGTAGTGAGGAGTTAACAGGTCAGTAAGACTGTAAATGATCTGGGCTTTCCTCTACTGGATGACAATAACAGTGCATGTTCTTCTTGTGTCTCAGTGGGTGGTCCGACCGAGGAGACGCTGGAAGTCGTCCAGTTTCTCCATTTGTCGTGGGGCGAACAAGAGGAATCACAAAGTGCTTCAATGTCGTCCATTTTACCCGGGCTGCACTGGAACAACCTGTTCCCGCCGCACTGGAGGATAAATGTTAAAAATGTCTCTGCGGAGGAGTTGGTAGGTGTTCGTCTGTGTGCCCTCAATGTGCAGTCGCGGTGCAAATCCGTTCCGGGTGCCATTCGCACTGGTGTGGATCCTCCGCACACATTTACAGTTTCTGCAGTTTCTGCTTTCCTGGCAGCGGCGCAGAAATCTAAATGTGTCATTTTGGTTTGATATCACCGGCCCACATTTATGCTCCTTTTGATTTAAACTGAGCCCCGAAGGCAGGACGTCATAACCGACAAACACACACACTCACACACACACACACACACACACACACACACACACACACTCCGCTGTGGAAGTGGCTGTGGGAGGAATGAAGAGAGAAGATCAGACTCTGCACACTTGTTCACATCGACCCACCTCTCTGTGATCAGTGGATGTGAATGTCAATAGGAAGTTGCACAATTTGCACGGCGCCTGTTGTCTAACTTTAGGCATTAGGTGGAAAGAGGGTGGGAACACTGTACAATACAGTAGAATTACCAACCTGTTTCGCCACCGGGTGCTTTACACACTGGTGCCAGCCTCTCTTATATGAACAGCACGAGTCTCCATGGAGACTGCAGATTGAATGTGTAAGAGGGGCAATGCACACACTGTATCTAGTCCAATCAGACAATGTTAACTTTGATACATTTTCTCTACGTCATATGATGACGGATGATTGGTTAATCTAAATAGGCTGCAGATTTGCGTCTCTGATCTTATTGGTTGAAAAAGTGAGTGCATGACTACTCCTGTCTATAGTCCAATAGGATGCAGAGATACCTGGAGAAATATCTCTGTGAACTCGGCATGACGTCATATTCTGACTTCTTTGTGACTTCTTCATCACGTCACTTATCATCATGAGGAATCATTCTTCTGGTCAATGTAAGCTTTAGGTTATCTATATTACCGACGTCTATCATGAGATAGCTTGGAAAAGTTTTTTGCACCATATCTTTGTTGCGCTCAACCTTTACCTTTGACCTTTTTCAATCGTAGACTGAAAAACTCACCTGTTCAGACTGCACCTATTGGTCCATGAAGCATTAAAGCTGAAAAAAATGAAATGAATTCTTCAACGGAGCACTTGACGCCGTTTTGTCTATTTTATAAATGTTTATGTACTCACATCTTGCACATTTGGGGTAATACAGTATCTTCATGGTTGAGCGCACTTATTGTAAGTTAAGTCAAACGTAATGTATTGCGATGACCAAAAGTTAATCATCTGGAATTAATAAGTAAGTTAAGTCAAGTAAGTAATATTCCCACCAAGTTTGGGGAAAATCAGTCAGTTCGTTGTTGAATTATTTGACACACACACACACACACACGCACACACACACCCACAAGTGCAAAAAAACACTGCCCTATCCAACAATGCCGCCAAATAATGATGGTATTTAAAAACATTATTCAATTGGTGGATTAGGTGCTATATATAAATATATAGACACACACATTCACACGTAATCTTTGGGAGCTTGTCGACAGAGATATGAATGTATTATCTGTATATTTGAGCACATTTACATATACATATATCCACACAGGTGTACAAGTAGTTAGCTGGCGACATGCTCTTTGGATTTCAAAGCAGCAGTAACATAATAAACAGCAATAATTAAGGATATGTTCAAAAAAAAAAGAAACTGACAACACAATTTATGATGAAGAAAAATAAAATAAATGATAAAGATTCAAAAAACGAATAAAGGTAGTAGTTTTTGAAAAAGAGCCGCGTCCAGATGTCGTGTCCGAGTGAACCCTGTCGTCGCCCAGCCTCCATTGGTCATGGCGTGTCTCTGAGGTTTACCCTGGATGCTCTCCGACGAGCCTTTGAAGCCCCTGCGATGACCGAAGGAAACTTTTAAAGGTCATTCGCCTTCAACAGTCTTTCTTTTGAGTAGCATCCTCGTCTGAATGCAGGACTCGGGCCACGTGCCATCGCTCTGAGGACGACTCGGGGTCAAGGCTGGAGACTCGGGTTACAGCATTGTGTCGCATCGAGTTTCAGGCGTACTGGGAGAGAAGGACTGTTGTGGACTCGCAGCCATGGGAGTGGGTTTCCTCGCTGTTTGGTTCTCTGCCAAGGGGGAGCCTGTGTTCTATCACAGAGAGTTGCGGACAGCTCACAAGCTGGAAGTTTCCCAGTGGAGGAAACACTTTGTATCCATCAGACATCTTCTTCATTGCCTCATGAATCAAACTCCTTCTAACAAGAAACACCAAACCTGAGCTGTTTCGGTTCCACAGCACCGTTACCGCAGAGCTCCACATGCGCCGCGCTGCAAACGAATGGCGAGCTAAAATCCATTCAATATATTATATATTGAATATTAAATAAACGCTGAATTTGAAATGACTTAATACAGGTGAAATGATCTGTCCATGCAGCAAGATCATTGTACATGATCTTTAAAATAAGCATGAACATATTCATGGTCAAGTCAAGAACATACATGAAGTCAAAGATAGAAAGTAAATTAAGTAAATTACTTTTAAAACACGATAATTAATGTTAAATTTGGAAATCTTGGATTTTAAATCGTGGCAAACACGGATCAATTTTGCAGTGCACATCTCTGGGCTCAGACGGCGCTGATTGTTTTCGTGTCCTCAGTATTTGGATGATCCACAGTGTACACCCCGAATCCTCCCACTCCCACTCTCAAGGGACGCAGCATCTGAACCTCCACGCGCCCCACGAGCGTGAAACAGCTTATCCGTGTGTTTTCACTGGGATTAAAAGACTATATATGAGCAACACACTTGCTCAATGTGTCTATACACAGCAGGCGTCCAGGCACAGTACCTGAGTCTTGGAAGCACCCGGAGCACGGTGCACAAATAGTTCGCCCGTTCTCTTTCAGACGTCGGGAGCCTCTCAACGCATATTGGCTTCTGCGACATTGCGTCACGCGAATATAGATATATATACACACGGTGGGGGCAATTTTGTGTCATTTACATGGACTTTGTATCACAATTGGTGTGAACACACGCGCCCGGCGGGAGGAGAAGTGGATTGGGATTGAGTCGGCTCGAGGAGGACCACAAATATGAGTCAAGGCAAATGCATACCACCATGTGGTAGAGACCCAGTTAGACACCGACTTTGTCTTCAGTTTCAAGCGTTGTTCTCCTTCACCTTTCCCTGCGACCGCTCGTTGTGTTCAGACGAGTCAGTAGACTCAAGGTCTAGTGCCGTTTGTAAATCTGGACGGCACTCTGGAAATGTTCGGTGAAATTGCATCTGCAGCTTTGAATGAAGCCATCCTGTAACCATTTGCTCATGTGGCATCCCCCTCCAGCGGACGACATAATCGACCGACCAACCGCTTGAGTAGGAAGGGAAACTCGCTGGTCTCTGATCCCACTGCCGCTCCAAATGGAGACGCAGAAAGGGAAAAGCGGCCGCTGCTGCGACTCCTGGATCAGGGCTATTTTCCTCCGGGAGAATGGAGCTGAGGGAGGAGAGGGGGGTCCAGAGGGAGGAGGAGAGGGAGGAGAGGGGGTCCGGAGGGAGGAGGAGAGGGAGGAGAGGGGGTCCAGAGGGAGAATGGAGCTGGGGGGGGGGGGGGTTCAGAGTCTAGGCCAGCCAGCAGGACATCCTGTTCCAAATACCCTTTCCTCCAATGAAAAAAGGGGGCGGGACATTCGAAACAATCTCCACACAGAAGAGCCACAGAGACATTGATTGTCCCCCTGGCACGAGGCCAGGAACGAGGAGAAAGGCTCCCCTCCCACCAGGCCTCTGGGCGGCAGTCAAAAAGCACCTCGAGGAAGTCATTAGAGCTCAGGGATGATGAAAAGTCCCCCCCCACGCTGTCTGGAGGCACGCTGCAACGCCTTCGGCAGTTCTGAGTCAGTCGCAGGTGCAATGCAACTGGCCGGGCCACATGAACGCCGGTGTGTGGCGTCAGTGGGACCACTTCATGACATGTCAACTCATTCACGCCGACATCACCTCAGCGTGTCGACAGGCGGAACGCGGAGCAACACACACGCTACAAACTCAGCACTTTGAGATTGGGTTCAGCAATGAAAAGTGCTCTATTAATGAACTATATTGTTATTATTATTATTATTATCATTATTACAAACTATCGCCGCAGCATTTAGGCAGCTGTCGCACTGATTCCAACAGGAAATGTGGACATTCTCACCTTTCTTCTGAAAAAAGAATTGAAACTTGAGTCAAAAATACAGTGAGTTCCATTAAAAAAAAGACTATAACTACTAGTTATAGACTTCATAACTACTACAATATTACTTGTGTTTTGTATGCTGCTAAGAAGACACCACAGAAGATGGGTCAAGTATAGCTACATCATTGTTTAAAGTAAAAACTATTTTATTATGGTCGTTTTAATAAAAAAAAAAATCATGAAATAATAAAAAAAGTGAGTAAGCGGCCAGGAAATATTAGGCTTCCGTATTAATCACAATGAAACACTTGTCATTGACATTGTGGGCGAGAGGGGACAGCGTCGGTTTGACTAAAATGTGTGTCGTGAGTGGAACTGAATACGCTGAATCAAATAATCTGTCATCAATACATGCTAATGAATTAAAAGATTTGGAGGAGCCAGCTCGTGTAAATCAGCTCCTTTGAAGTGTTGATTCACATTTGCCTTCGCGGCCCGCTGCCGTCAGTTGCAGTGGGGAAGCTGACAGCAAAATGAAGACCACCAAAGCGTGCGCGGCCTCTGTTTGCGGAGGGATTTCAGCCCCCTGACTACTCAGCCATTGTCATCAAATTTGCACAGAGCTGCAATAATTCAAAGACACTTATCATATGCTTTGGGCTTGCCTGTGCGCCCCCTTTCCCCCTGTGGCCAATCGTGTTGACCTTCCTGTCAGCTCCCCCGTGGAATTCTGGGTGGCAGGCGGTTCTGCCCCCCCCCCCCCCCCGCTCACAGAATGCATACAAATTAGCCTTTTTCCGAAATCAGATCAAGTTATGTAAAGAACAAAAGTAAGCGGACTTCAAAGGGGGACGGACAAGGAGGGATGCTGCATGCAGAGGCGTCGGCCGGCTCTCTCAACCGGCCCAGTCCTCAGACGCTGCGGTGGATTTTGATTATTGTTTGCAACTGCTCTCGTCCTCCTACCTCCTCCTCGTCCTCCCCCTGGCTCCCAAGACCCCCTGCACAACCAGAATGGGTCCAGCCTTTTGGAGCGAATCCCAATCCCAAACCTGGTCTTTGATTTCGGGGGGCTTGGCACTGCTCCTTCTCCCCCTGCTTTGTTCCTCTTGATGGATCTAGGCGGGCCGGCGAACCGTGACCCCTGGCTGCCCACCCCGTCTGTGTGAGCACACACACACACACACACACACACACACACACGCACACACACACGCACACACACACACACACGCACACACACACAATGCCAAGCCGCCACAGAACGCAAACAAGAGGGGAGCGGAAAAATGGAAGGGGGAAAAAATGTCGACAAATGTGCTGAAAGCGTCCGTGAATCAAAGTCTCATCCCTGGCAGAGATCACGGGCGCGGCGAGTGTCCTTGCTGCTCTCTTTGTGTCTGTTCTGATAAGTTAGCCGTGTGTGATGGGCGAGGAGGAGAGTCTGGCCCGCTGCCTGTTCAGCAGCTCTGAACCACCTGCCACCAGATGGACCCGAGTGTGAACTTGAACAAGGAGGGGGGCGGGACTTTGACATTCAAAAGGACCTGGATTTCTGGATTCAGAAAAAGTTATTTCAGAGTCAGCGCTCTTCATCATAGACAGTAAATTCTTCATCTAAATCGTGACGACATACCGCTGTGAGCTCGGTGAGGACCCAGTGAATAGTAAATCCACCCAGTGAGGCCAGATGTGCTAATGGCTTACAGAGAACACCGGAGACACTGTCCAGCCTGAAGGTGGGTAGGTGAAGCGCCGCTGCTTCACTTCCTGCACTTTAATGAGAACCAAATGAAAAGGACCCCCCCCCCCCCCCCCCCCCCCCTCAGTCTACTCGTAATTAACTTAATGGGTGAGTGGTGCCCTGCCCGGCTGGAGCTGGGGGGAAAGCCTCATTAGCACTCTGCGCTTTACCAGGCCTACAAAACAAATCCTCAATAGCAGAGCAGACAAATGTGCTTGTTAAAGACTCCGAAGGTTAATTATGGATCAGCCGACCGCATTTTAAAGTTCATTACACCCATTTTGACTTTTGGGAAAGGCCTTTTGATCCGTGTTAGTCCTGATGCAAACGCGCTATGCTGAGTCCACATCAGTCTGGGCGAAAGAACCGGGTACAAGTGTGTAACTCCACCGAGGTGCATGAATCCAAAACAAGATTTAACAAAACCTCAGTAAGACATTTGATTTGTTAAAATTCCCCAACCCCCCACTAAACTTCCTCCCAGCTTCCCAGCGATCTCAGGAACTTCAAAAACTTTGCGAACGCTAAAAGCCCACATTGTAATCTTTACCTTTTGCGTATTAAGTGTAGTTTCCGAAATAAGGACTATTCCTTTACACAGCATATTCAATATTCAATATTTTTAGACCCAGTGCACGCCGGGGACAGTCTCCAGTCCCACTTTAACCTTTGTGCACTCTGGTGCCGTCGCATATGCGTCACTCTACTAATTATTCCGCTCATTGTTTCCTCAGAAGTGACGCAAAACGCGGAGTGCACCCAGGTTGTGTTGGGGCTCATTTGTCCAGTTAAGGAGCTCAGCCCCGACTGCGTGTGTGATTGGTTTGGACAAGCCAGCGAGACCAGCGCCGGCGCTGCGTGCAAGCCGAGCCTGAGTCACACTGAAAGCTTTTCTTCATTATTTCCAAATTGTCACGTCTGATTTCACCTGCACAAAAGGTGAAGAGAAAACAAAATGTCCCCCCTTGATCGAGAAGGAATTTTGCGACTTTCCTTCACCTTTTTTTCTTTGCAAAAGACTTTTGAAGATTTCATGTCTCCGTATTCACGGTCCTATATTCAAAGAGTAATCTGACGTCGCTGCGTTGAGTCGAGGGCTGCGGGGGGGGGGGCGATTAGCCTAGCTTAGCATAGAGCACGTCTGAAGCTCACCGATCAGGGCAGTGTATCCTGCGTTCCGTCAGAAAGGTGCAAACAAGTTTTAATGTACTTTTAAAATGTGATCACATGCCGGAGCCCGAGCATACATGGGGCACCTGAGCAGAATTGGATTGTCTTTCTTGTGCCATTGAACATATCAAGTGGTCCCCACATGTTCCCCATTGTGGGACGAATAAAGGTTGATCTCATCTCATCTCATCTTTTCGATTCAGTCTGACGTATTTGGGTACAACTCACACATCTCTTTTCCGGAGAGGAGAGCAAGAAGCTAAAGTGCCTCGACATACTTATTCCGGGCGTGACGTTATGAAAGCAAGAGAAAAACTTTGATTTTGACGCCGTCATGGTGTTAAAAATACGATGTCAGCTGGTGGGTACATTCAAACTATTTAGCTAGCAGGCTAACGTTAGCTGAACACACCTTGACTGAATGGAGGGCTGAATGTTTGTGGTAAAAACATTCTAATTAGTCATGTCAACATACATTTATCTTGCTTTTTTTCTTCTTCTTCTCTTCCTCTACTTTTCTCCACACCAGAGGGTTATGTCCTCTTTGGGGGGATTTTGCCTTAATCTTGAAAAGCTTCTGCCTTTTCCATCGACTGTCTGACTTGACTGTTGGTGCCACCTGGTGGCCGGGGGCCCTCAGTTCGCTCATGCGTCGGCCGGCCCCCAATTAAACAATTGCTCCAATTGGTTCAACCCAGATGTTGCGAAAGACATTAAGCCTGCTGGCCATTTGACTACTGTGTCGGCATTGCAAATACATTTTTTTTTACGAGGATGTGGATGTACTCTGTGTGTTTGTTGGACCTCAAGAACACAAGCGGTGCTTTTTTTGGGGGCGAGTAACACGGAATGGAAACATGACTCCTCCGCTGTGCAGCTTTAACTCTTCAAAACTGTCTGTTTAAAGGGAAACTACAGTTGTAGCTATCGCCTCTCTCCGTTACGCTGACATCGTCGTCGCAGAGTTCCGGCAGGGCGCCAATCTCAAGCGAACAGTTGAGCAGATCAACCTTACATGAGATCTAAGTCGGTGTCGTCATCAGTGACTCTGCACAAATATCCACAGATTTAACAGCTAGGAGACCTCGTATTAAACCAATTCTTTCACAATGTCCTACTAAGTTCTTGTATTATCAAAGGGAAAAGCCAACACTTGAGGTTTAAAGGTTGTCCTTGCAGTTGACAGAACAGTTGTAGTTCTGGAGCTCGACGGGCTTCTCGATGGATTATTCTCTTTTACCATAGAAATGTTGATGCTCCTGTTCTTATTTTTTCTTAATAATAGTCTTAATCACGTTGGCTTGAAAGTATAGTTTCAAAGTTCATTTGTGGTCATGTGAAATGACAGAAAGCTTCAGAAGAGCTACTCCATGACTTTAAGGTGAAATTAATTTCTAACCCCAAAAGCTGTACAGAATGATTCCCTTCCATATCAATTAAGATTTTTGGAAACATTCAGAATCTGTTTCTGTAAAATATTTCCTTTTTTCTTAGTCTTGTGTTTGTATGTGTATGTTCACAAGTGGCTCAATTTAGACATCATGTCCAGACAAATGTAATGTAATGGTGGGTCGTGTATTAATGTAATATATGGTTGTACTGTACAAAGGTCATTCACATTTAAACAGGTATTTGGTTTAAATGTTGAGGCTGATCAATGTTTTTTCAAAAAACAAAAACACACCCACCACCATAAGGAAATAAAGAACAAGGGAGCATCGTATCCCTCTTCACTGACTACTGACAATATCAATATTCAAGTCCCATAAATAAAAAAAATCATGTGATGAATATATGGCTTATGATTGTAGAGAACGAGATAGTGGTACAGGTCTGCCTGTTATGATTATTAATTTCTAGTGTCACTCAATCTTAGAGAAGGGAGCAAGAAACAAGCCCTGCTTTGTACAACTGCATTAGTCGAGGTTGGCTTGTGTTGGTGCCACAGCATCACCTAGAGGTGGTCTCATGTCAAGGCCAAGGTTAAAAGGCCAATTAGAAGATTTTACTCGATCCATTTTTTGGAATGCATGTGCCTGATACATGTATTTTTAATTTTAATTCCTTGAAATATGTAAAAAAAAAATATTTTTAATCTATTTTACATTTTACATTGGGTAAAACACAGATATTCAATTTACCCTGAAAATTTCCAACATCACACTGGACCACCGTGTTTTGCATTTAATTATAACCCCTATCCCATATTGTGTATAATCTATTTGGGACGTGATGAATGATTCAGTTAAATTATTTTTCCTAAACCTTTGATGTTTTGTCATCATACTGGCGTTATTCATTTTTTTAAATGCCTTTGCTAGATATTTAAACCAGGAATCCATCCAAACTTCCCTCATTGAGTAGATCCATAGACAACAATATGTAAAATGTCCAGCCTTTATTCTGATTGAAAAAAAATAAATTAAAAAATTGTTTGCCCAGTTCATGTCAGTCCAGTGATAGTTTTTTTTTTCTTTTAATGCTTTGCAAGACATGCAACTGCACAAGACTGAAACGAATGGTTTGCACGCTTAAAGATGGTTCCATGGACGCCTACCACGTGCCAGACGCTGCAGCGTGGTTGATAGAGACGGAGTCTTTGAAACGGCAAAGATTGAGAACACTAAAGCCGAACACATGCTCACCATCGACACTGGGGTAAGCCAACTGAATAATGTCACAACATAAGAGAAACAAGCAAGCACAGAAAGAGCAAACTGCAAATGCCCAATCAACAGCTTTATTAAAACACCACTTTGACCATGGGAATGTCAAAAAATTAAGTGTCAACACAAAAACTGCAGCACCAGAAAAAGGAAAAAAGCCAAACACAAAAAAAAATGAGCTTCTCTGAAGCCACTTTTAAAAAATACCCCCGGTGAGTAAATGCAAGCTCAACCATACAAAACAACCCCTAAAGGTGTTCTAATCTAAGACAAATAACCACTCGATGCAGACTTCGTCCTGAGATGGCACCGCTTCCAGAGCACTTCAGGTTATACGGTCTTCTGCTGGCCCTTCTTTCCAATCAGAGACTTGTGGATGTGAGGGATGACACCTGAGAGAGAGAGAAGCACATGGATGAGCCAATAGTCAGTGTTGCAGTCAAGCAGACAGAACACATGGGAGCCAAAGACACACATTTACAAAAACCAAGTAAATAGTTACCATCCAATATTATAACTAATGTGATTATGTATGCAGTACTCTAAAATGAGTCTGACGCCGTGAGCACAACGCAGGGAGTATAAAGTGGATATTAGTGACGAGAATCAGAATAGGAACGTCCACTTTTCAGTGCACAAAAAGGTGGACGACTTCATTTACCTCCGCCCGCGATGGTCGCCTTGATGAGTGAATCCAGCTCTTCGTCTCCTCGAATGGCCAGCTGCAAGTGGCGTGGGGTGATGCGCTTCACCTTGAGATCCTTGGACGCGTTCCCTGCCAACTCCAGCACCTGGGAGGGGACAAACCAGCCGTTGAGCACTCGCGTGGGCCCCGAGCGGGGCCCCGAGCGGGGCCCCTCGGGAGCCGCATCACGTGCTCGTTGGGCGACCGGGAGGTTATCCTTACCTCGGCCGTGAGGTACTCGAGGATCGCCGCGCTGTACACCGCTGCGGTGGCTCCCACTCGCCCGTGGCTGGTGGTCCTCGACTTGAGGTGTCTGTGGATGCGACCCACCGGGAACTGCGGCGGGGAGACAGAAAGCGGCCGTCAGTGCGGAGAAACACAAACACACGGGGGTCCAGTGGCCCCCCGGCGAGAGACGGCCATCGGCCGGCGACCTCTCCGGCGTCGGGCTGTTGATGGGGTGCGCGCCGCCGAGGCGACGAATGAACAAGTCGGGGGACAAACCTGCAGTCCTGCTCTCTGCGAGCGCGATATCGCCTTCGTCTTGGTCTTCCCCGAGTCCTTTCCTGCTTTTCCGCCAGCCTGCAGACACAAACAATATTGCTCGTGAGCTCACGGACGCCGAAGCCCACATTGCCACGGGGCGACGTTGACGACACCTGACGAGCTCTGCGCGCATTGCATCGTTCACTCAGCGCAGCCATTCGAGATAAGTGAGCTAGCGCGCTAAGCTAGCAAAGCAGCTAACTTTAGCGGCTAGCGGTTAGCTATTCACAAGCGCACCGGCGGCTACCTACCATTTATAACTAACTATACGTACACGCGCAGTACTGATATGTCACAAAGACGAAATTAAATACGAACCATTTTTTAAAACGCACAATTTCCGACACTGCAGCACAAAAATGAAATAACCCACAGCCAAGAACCGACTGCTACTTGGAACTACAACATCCGCCTATTATTATCCAGAATATATAGCTAATCTGTATCCGGGTAACTGAGGGGAGAGCACAAGCCAATCATATTTCGCTATGTATTTCCTGCCGTTGCGTTCAGCCAATGACCGAGGAGAGGCCTCACTATGCGGGAAAGTGGTACATATCCGTTTAAAGTAATGATGGGTAATGTAGTTCTGACATTCAGATCTATTGCTATTGTCCCTTTTTCATAATAAAATAGGAAATTAATAATGATTACGTTTTATTTCACAGGCATTTGGTCATAAAATAAACAAAATACATGCGTGTGAAATTTATTATTCGCTTTCCTTTTTTTGTTTGGACAACTTCCATTTAGAATGACATGAATCACAAGAGGCACAATACAAGGTATGTAATTTAAA
Organism: Scophthalmus maximus; assembly: GCF_022379125.1. NCBI lineage: Eukaryota > Metazoa > Chordata > Actinopteri > Pleuronectiformes > Scophthalmidae > Scophthalmus > Scophthalmus maximus. Next base: position 26,440,843 of record NC_061515.1, on the reverse strand, counting down.
AACAAAATAGCAAAACGCAGAAACCCCTCAGAATTAACTGCAACAAAAGAAACCTGTATTTTCTTATTTTAAAAAACGTTTCTTTGTCATTTTTCATCCTTTTCCTGGAAGAATACACTGTCCCTTTGTTATAATTGTTCATGAAACTTAAAGAATGTGTTTGGTGTAAGTTTTTTTTTTACCACCAAACTCTAAACACACACACTAAGCATGACTTTATTTCCTGTTTAGTAGATAGATGTAGTCATAGATGTAGATGTAGTCAAATGTGCTTAAACTGCTGTGAACTGGGGATTGCTACTGTGACCACATGATGGCGATATAGATTCACTATTTTTCATGCAATCATTGTCCTAAATAATAACAACCACCAACTCTACTCATCTATACTAAAACTACAAGTTATAGTGACAAATGTTTTTGTCAGATTTTAGGTGGAGATGGAATAAATAAAGACTAAAGGACTAAATATCCAAGCATTCCGACTGTCTTAATATATGTTCATAACTGACCATGTGCAATTCTAAAACTACTGCTGGTTGCATGGAATTGGAGCAAACTGTGCAGAGGAGGTGAGAAATAGTGCCCAACTTGGAGTTTACAGTCTAAGTCACACATTTTTCAAATGCTTGGTTGTTTGGAATTTGTCGAGAGGTAATTTAGATGATCAGTGTGATGGATGTCCTGCTTTTTCATTGAATTTGTGCCATTGGGATTTTACATAAAGGGCTCATTCTAAGGTAACAAAAACACAAGAATTCCTTCTTTCAGGTGAATATACATTGACGAAAACACCATTGTGAATATTATATTCAGTTTATGTTAATAGATTGAGCTTTAAGTCACGATCTGGATTTTTTTTAATAACAAAACCTCTACTCAAGGAAAATGGACTTTATTAATGTAGCCCTTTAGTCTTATGGACCACTGAAAGTGCTTTACAGTACCAGTTCAATTCACCCATTCACACACATTCATAAAGCGCTGCTATACACAGCGCTTTTTCTATCACACATCTTTCTTACTCGGTCGGCACAGCCATCAGGGGCAATTCAGGGTTAAGTCTCTTGCCAAAGGACACGGCATGCGGACTGGAGGTGCCAGGGATCAAACGATCAGCCTTCTAGCTCTATATGTCAAGCCACAGCTGTCCAATTTGCTCAAAGGTCCATTTACAATTTTTTTCTCACCAATTTTCTTTTTTTTACTTAGATTTCTTTGTTGAGCTACTGTCTCCAAACATTTACCAGTCATTTCTTCATTAAAATATGTAGAACTAAGAAAATATGTAGATGATGGAAAAAATAAGCTATTAATACGATTTACAAATAGGATATAGAATGTCCAATGCATTTGCTCAATTACAACCATAAACTGATCAAATAAATACTTTTCTTTACCCATTGTTTTTAGGGCAGTGGGTGAGATATGAATTTGTGTATTATTGATTTTAGTGGTTACTGTACAAGTAACAGGTTATAGTTAATCCTGAAAATCAAGCAGCAGCTGAAACTAGAGATATTTAAGTCTCCTTTTCATCCTATTTTACTGCAGTGTTAATGGATAACAGGCTCCAGTCCAGGGGAGTGGCGAGACTTGATAAGACAATGTGTGTGTGTGTGTGTGTGTGTGTGTGTGTGTGTGTGTGTGTGCGTGTGCGTGTGCGTGCGCGTGTTCATCTGTGTACAGCTGGTGGTGGGCTGGTCACATCTAAATCACATACCGTTCATTCTCAGGCATACTCCCCTTTCAGCGGCCAGTCACTCACTCTCTCCCCTGACCTCTACCTCGCTCGCTCATTCTCCTGTCCCTCTCTCCCTCAGTCACTGTCAATCACCTCTCAGTCCCTGCTGCCTCCGTCAATGAGCTTTCAAACATTTGAAGTCTTTTTCTCTGTGTGCCCTTGCCCAGTTGTAGCTTTTCTTTCTCCAGGTCACTCACTCTGTCTCCTTGGCGGGGCTGGTCCAGGAATAAAACCACTTAGGGTGGATTTGAAATTAGTAGGGTGTATTGCAGACAGCTATGAGGGACCGTTGTCCATCAAAACGCAATTCAAAATGAAAGTAATGTACAGCTGATTTTGTCTGGATCAAACTGTCATGAGGTGCAAATACACATAACTACATATGCTTCCATGGTACTAGCAAAGGTATGTCTTTAAACAGTTTATGGTTTATAATATATTGTTTATATATAAAATAACACTCCTAACAGGTGTGAGCTGGTGCTATTAGTCTTTTGAACCATTTTGCTGCCGATGATGTTACTGTTGTCTCCATACTTTGCCTTGCTGTCTGCAGCTGGGGAGGCTGTGTTGTTGCCAGTGTTGGACTTTCGGCGTCCACAACTATTTTTCAAAAATTCATCAAATGGTATTTGGCCAACTAGCATAACACTTATACACCATGTTGCTCTGCCCCAGTGGTGAGGGGAAGTCAAGTCAACATCTATGCAGACCAACACAACGGATCAGACGTGACACATATATTATTCACATTTTTTCAATGTCGTGAAAAAAAAGGAAGTGTTTGTCACGGATGACAAACACTTCTACGGAATGTTGGAAACTGATCAAAAGCTTATTTGGTTTTGAACCACAAATGAAAGTGAACCAGGAAGCTAACCCCTCATTCCCAAACACCTTCTGGAATTCTGAAACGGCAATGAACTAGATATAGAACTCGGGTGGAACAACATCTTGATTCTTCCTGGTTGTTTGGAACTACTACAGGAACCAGTCTTAAATAGTGATATAGCGACATTATTTTAAAGATGCCTTTGAGCCTCAGTTTAAAATACTCTGCTTTTGATCATAGTTCGTAAATATTCCCTCAAAAGAATTCCATTACTTTGTTAGAAAATATGTGAAATTACATCTACTCTTTCTCTCTCATTGGAAAATACAGAATCGATTTACAACTATTGATATCAAAGGTTGAACTGGTGCACACAAGATGTCTCCAACTCATTATCTTGTTTAATGTTACATTTGACCGTGGCCATATCTCAAGAGTTTCAGGGTGGTCGATCAAACATAAGGGCCGAGTCTGCCTGACTGTAACCTGTGCACACACTCCTCATTGGTCTAAATGAATCATTCAATTGTGGGTGTTCCTGTTACACATCTCCAGGACAAAGACTTCAGTGTGAGATATTGTGCCATGAATTTGATCTGCCAATGCAGTTGTTGTTGTTATGGTTTATTAAGCTGAGAAATGATTGGAAAATGTCTGCGCCCGAGAGCGAAGTACAGCTCTGGACACCGACAGTGTCTCCACAACCCACTCGGGGGTTAGACGGCAGGATGGGAGAGGAAGAGAGGGAGAGCGCAGCGGAAGCACGGGTGGACGAAGAGCGTGAGAAACTGTGGTGTCACGCCGTATGCTGGGACTCAAGTTGAAAAACAGTTTGTTGGGAAAAGACTCCAGAGTTGTCCAACTAGAGATGAGGTTGCCTCAAAAGCAAGTAGAAGTTCCTCACCAAATACACCATGTGATCAAGTGAATGGAACTATATCTGGTGCATCAAAAGTTGTTTTGTGGAGACTATAAGCAGTGTAATTAATTTATTGGTCTAATCCCTATGAATGAAAATGAATACCAACCAACAGTCACCTCTTTTGAATGGTTATAGTGATGACGTCATCCTAAAAGCATGTGGGTCAATGAGGAGTATGAATATTCCCACTCATTATCAGGGAGTGCGAGTGTGTGTCACTGCTCCATTTGTTTTTCAGCTCAAGTTGTGTCGCTCATGTAGAGGATGGGAAAATGACCCCCATTCGCCGTTGCTGCGCGTCAAATGGGTGAAGTGAAGTGTAGAGCTAGAGCCTGGCCAGAAGGAGCCAGCTCTACACCACTATCCAGAAGGATAGAGCCATTTCCTGCACTGGTGGATGTCCCCGGTTGGTTCATCCCAAAATTGTTAAGATCCCTATCCAAAACGTAACCCGACATGATGTTCTCCTCTCAGGAGGAACACTACTTGGCACTCTTCAGGAAGCTGCAGTCGTGAAGCCACTCACCCGTCTCACCTGGACTCACAAATGCCCCTGCGACATTTCAAAGACGCGTGAGTTCTGGAGAGGTCTGAGGGATCAGTGTTGTTCTCCCTATTTGGATGCTGTATTGTGTTATTCCACTTCTTTTGAAACATGCAAACACTAAGACACGTTTTTGGTCAACTGAGCGAACATGGAATTAAACTGCGGCGACAGATTAGATACATAATCGTATATAATATTACGAGTAGTGTCAGCTGAGGCAGTCCAAATTGACCCCAAGGACTTGGAGGCAGTGATACAGTGGAAAGAGAGAGAGCCAAAGACGGTGGGGGAAGTTAGAGCCTTAATAGGTTTTCTTAAGCTACTACTGCTACAGCTTTTATTCAGGATTTTGTTAGGATAGCCAGACCTCTTTTTGACCTCACACAGGACCACAAGGAATCTAAACAAGTGCTGAAGTGGGCGATTTGTGAAAAGTTAAAAAACGAACAGCATTACGCCCCCACTTTCACGGTATATACCGATAACAATCCCCTGACTTACATATTGACGAGCCAAACACGATGCAGTCGGCCACCGCTGGGTCGGCGAGTTGGACACTTCAACTTCGACATCAAAAAAAAGGCCAGGGAATGAATGAATGAATGCTGACGCTGAGACACTGTCTCGCTATCCCATCAAGTGGCATGAGCGCACAGGCGAGTACACTGAAGCGATGCCCCCAGATACAGTGGCAGCTATCTGGTAGGTGGAGAAAAATGAGGATGTGCCCTGGGCAGCCGTATTGGTCCTCGACTGAACTGGTGATGATTTACCAAATGGTACTGTACAACAGATGTCACGTGAGACAAGGAGACTAGTACATGAGTGGACTAGAGTAAAACTAGACAAGGGAATTCTATACAGACATGCTGGTCAGAGGAAACAGTTGGTTTTGTTCCGAGTGAACTAAAACAAATGGTGCTTAAAAGTTTACACAACGATATGGGACATGTTGGTGCTGATAAGGCAGTTCGTTTAGCAAGAGATAGGTTCTTTTGGCCTTTCGTGATCAGAAAGTGTGTGTGTTAAGAAGAAACGCCCTCGTGTCCCACACAAAGCACCCACGGGATCCACAACGTCCAGTGCCCCGGTCGAGTTTGTCTCAGTCGATTACCTCCGCTTCGCAAAGTCAGGGATGCTATGAACATAAAATATTACAAACCCGAGGTTTGGTTACCCTGAAAACTTTCACCGCGAATCTGAGAATGCACTGTTTCAGAGACTCCAACAATTGGCTGGCATATCTCGTTCTCGTACCACTCCCTATCATCCGCAGGGGAGTCCTGTCGAGAGACCAAACAGAACACTGCACCAGATGCTTCGAACCCTGCAGGAAGAAGACAAGTCTGATTGGAAAGAGCACCTGCCTCACATTGTGCAAGCTCACAACTGCACTACTCACGAAGCTACGGGATACTCCCCATTTTCCCTTTCATATGGACGAGCCCCACGCTTGCCAGTCGACTTACTATTTGACCTTGAACCCGAACAAGAGACACCAGACAGAAAAATGTTTGCACAAAAATGGGCAAGTAGGATGCGGGAGGCCTACAAAAATTCCCCCATAAATCACCAGCAAAGGGAAAAAGGCAATATGGCAAGGGTGTGAAAGGTGCCACTCCCCAACCAGGAGACAGAGTGCTCGTGAGGGACCAGCCCCGGCAAGCTCCGTGCCTACTGGGAGGACAGGGTCCACCGTGTGAAGACTCCTACCACCCCCGTCCCATACCAGTGTGCAGGACGACTCCCATCGGGCAGCATGCCACTCACGCCATTTGATCCCTCCGCTCGGGAGTTTCAGCCAGTGAGTTATGTATCAGCTGATGGAGTGACAGTTACAGAGCCAGAAGCAACTAACTCTCAAAGTGTGGATAACGCAGAAACAGAACAGGAGGTAAATGATGTCCAAGAGGAAAATGATGCAGTAGAAGAGCAGTCTGGACCAGATTCACCAGAACAAACTGTGAGGAGATCTTCACGTGCACCACGACCCAGGGCAATGTTCACTTATAATAGTTTTGGCCAACCCTCATATCAGCCTTTGATGCCTGGAGTCAACTCTGTGTTCCAATATGTACCTTACTTCATGTCAAGTACAGGAATGCCAAACCTAATTTCCCCGCACACTAACTATGTACCAAGGCCAGTCGTTTGGTCTAAGTCGACTGAGAACAAGGGCTGGATTCATGATAATCCAGACACTGGACAGGTTCTTTAGGCAGTGATGTGATCATGTGATGACTTCAGGAGTCATGTATAAAAAGTAGGGCAGAGCATAGATGATGGGAAAATAGCCTCTATTGAAAGTTGAATGAATTTTTTATTATATTTATTTTATTTTGTAAATCTAAACACTTACACATCACCAGCTACTTTATGAATAAGTCGTCTTTCTTTAACACATTTTATTTGAATGTTGTTACCTTCTTGTGACAGCACACACACACACACACACACACACACAGGAAGATCCTGCATGTGAAAGCGTGTGTTTCAGCTCATCTCTGGAATCTCTTGTTTCTGCTTGTGTTAGAATAAGTTGATGTGTGCCGGTCGAATCACTGAACCTGCAAAAGGAAAGGTAGAAGGGCGCTTGGGGAGCACATACCTCCGCCGAGGCTAATTCCCCCGATCTCGCCATGTCAAAAAAAAGTGGGAAAAGAATCCTGGATCCGTCCGTTTATCCAGATTCACTCCAAAACTACTTCCTTCGGTCCTGCCCCACCCCTCCACAAAATGGCATGGAAATAGGATCAGTAGTTTTTAGAGACAGACAGACAGACATCAATGAAAACATAAGCTCTTTGGCAGAGGTACTAAATATTTAGAAAGCCACTGCTACTGTATATTCATCAAACACTGCATTACAAAAGTCCCAGTATAGTATAGTCATTAAAATCATCAAGAAATAGTGTGTAACTCCAAAAAAAAGAGCCTATTTTACCCTTGCTGTTTGCATTGAGTTAAAACAAAGAGATATAATGAGTTCTTCAGTGAGCTCTAGAGGGCTTGGTAATTCTATTTTTGGCTGGAACACAACAGTGAGGCCGGTCCTAGATCTGTATGAAGTTCAACAGCCAGTGAGTCTTGGAGTGTCCCTGTTTGCCGCTGCTCGTTCAAAATGAATTGGCGCTAAAAAGTGACTATTGCGTCATCAGGTGGCGTTCACAGGCAGTGTTGGGAAAGTAGCGCTTTTTGTTACCAAATTAACTGACTTCCCCCCCAAACATCACTTCACAGATTGGGTGACTTTTTGGACGGACCTCAGCTACTTGCCATGGAAGAGAGTCGCCATCGCCTCGCAATGCATGAAATTAGGCTTTCCCTCTCTTTGCCTCTCATGAACTTCAATGCACGTGAGCTGTCATAGATGTATGTGAGCTTCTACCTTTCTCTTTGAGTGATTATTTCATCAACACTACCTCCGCCAAGGCCCAACAATCCCCTTAAATCCAATCAAGCCGCACCAAATTGCACACTCATAGATATCAGTGCCTGACATATGCCCGATTTTTTTCCATCAAGGTTCATGAATTATTCCCTGGGAGAATGGTGCAAATGTCAAATAAATTTGTAATGTTAAAGAAAGTGAAAAAAATCTGCCCCTTTGTTTGTATCCGCCCTAAACTTTAATGGACTCTTTCTTGGCCCATGTCCTATCCTTTCACCAAGTTTAGTGGAAACCTGTTCACTTTTTTTTTGGCATAATCATGTTGAGAAAATAAACAAACCAATCAACAAACAAAGAAATGGACAGGGGCAAAAAACATCAATCACAACACAGCCACCGTCTGTAATTCATGTCCATGGTGAATTGTTCAGACAAGTGTGGTTATAAAATCAGGATTTTATCAGAGCAGAGCAGCAGCTGGGAAATGACTGTGAAGTGACTGTTTCCAAGCCATGGGTGACGTCACAGGCAGATTAGGACACATCTGAGCCGCCCACAATAGCCCACATACGTCTACTTACCGTACAGTGCTTATTGTGGTGTTTTTTGTATTGTCATGTCATTTTAATGACAGCAATCACATCGCCACATGCAAAACTATTTTGCAGCAGAATGTCACTGCATCCTGGGATTAGAGCTGGCCAAGATGATTGTGATTGGTTCAGGAAATACAAACAAGCCAAAGACCCCCCCGAATAGTAGAATGATAAAGGAGCATTCTCCAGCAGAGCACTGACAAATTGGCTTCGGACAAAATAAAATACAACTCAAAAATTGCTGGCCTTGCAGTAATGTACTGACCAGAGCTTTAAAGAGCATCGTCAGTAGCCCAACCTTTTTTTGAACAGGGGCGTCACCTGAATTTGCGCAGCCAATCTTATAAATCTTTAATTAATGCAATTAATGTCAAAAACGTATCCACTGATTGTTTATTTATTCATTAAGTCGTCATTATGAATTCATGCATCATCAGTCAACCCATGACGTCAAGCAAAACCGCAGTTCATTTAGTGGCATATATTTCTCCTCTGTAGACTTTATGGATCCATAAGATGAGAACAAACAAAGGAAACCTCAAAACAGCAGACCAGGCAGGATCACAGCATCCCCATGGGTGGGGGAGGCATTATGCTTCCACAATAATATCACACAAATACAGTGGACAAAATGAGTTAAGCAGCGACTGTTAATGGATTTTACAAGTGCATGGATAGTGAAAGTTAACCCCTAACACCCCCAACACACACACACACACACACACACACATACACACACACACACTGGTCCCAGCTGGGCCAGGAGTCAGACAGGACTTTGACAGATGGTCCAATGGGACGCTGGAGAGGGAGGGAGGGAGGGAGGGAGGGAGGAGACAAGGGCTAAAGGGAAGGATGGATGGAGGATGGAGAGGAGGGGGGCAATGCTAATGGAGGCAGAACTGTGTGTGTGTGTGTGTGTGGTGGGGGGGGGGGGGGGGGGGGGGGGGGGGGAGTCATCTGTTCCTGAAAGAATGGAGGAATAAGAATAAGGGCTATAAACCTCACGCGAGACAATGTAGCCCTGCTGACGCTGCATTTGCACTTATATGAAGATTTTGGCACGTGTGTGCAGACACACAAACACACATAAGAAACAATGGACACACACTAAGGTTCTGCTCACCAGACTTTATTTGGGGTAATCTGATCTAGTTCTTTTGATAACTATAATTAAGAATAAAGATGAACAGCTGAATTAATTTGAATAATCGACTTGAAATTTAATTCATGATAAATGTGACATTGATTTAATCACATGGCTGCTATGTCACCAAGCACACAGCTTAATGGTTACTTCATGTCTGAAAAAAGATCTTATTCTAATTGGTGCCCTAATCGTATCAATATACATTTGTTTCCCCTGAAATTCAGCTATATTCGATATGCAAGCAGAGGCCCCGCCCCCCGGGTGCGAGTCAAATTGACTCGCGTTGTGGCCACGCCCACGCATCTTCGCTCCCTCGCGCTGGCTGCTCCCTTCCGAAACCAGCCATACATAAAAGTCAGGGTAGAAAGAGAAACTCTGCTCTCTGACTTCCTTATGCAACTACCAAAATAAAGGCAACACATGAATTCAAGTACAGCTATTGACTCAGTGAACATACAATTTTATGTTTTTGACATCAAGTTCCAACAAACATGTCAGTTTATAACGTGACATCATCGCAAGGTTGTAACAATAGGCAGGCCTAGGAATGTCATACCATATATACATATATATATATATATATATATATATACATATATACATATATTTCTACACTGAAAAAGTTTCAGTGTAGAAATGCGTGAATCTACTGAAACATAATGCTGATCATCCGCCCCCGGACCCCTAACTACATCCCATTTAAGATTTTATAGACATTGTTCTTTTAATCAAATTGCGTAAAGGAGCAATATTCATCAATTGATCTGTTCTCTGTACGTTTCATCGTTCAAACTTGAGTTTTAGGTTATAACAACATAGATATTCATCATGTTATATAAGTATAACATTTATATATATATATATATATATTAAATTATACCATATTGCATCATTACATCTTATCAAAGCCTAAAATGTGCCCTGTTGTGAAGAATGTGAAATGGATGTTGCTGAAGGGAATAGAGAAAACTGTGACTATATATTTTAAAGTATTTAAGTATTCTTATTTTATGCATATATTCTTATTTTAGTTTGGTATATATTCCGTTTCCTCTTCTCTGTTGTCTCCGAGAGCAACCACACTCTAAATGATGTTGTTCACTCACAATGACAATAATAAAGCCTCTTTGTGTCTTGTGTGCTTTTGTTCTTTGGAGGCGTCAAGTTTTGCGCTCTTATTTTGAAGGACACATACAGTCTTCCCGTGAGACCGTGGCGAAAGGTTCGTGCTTGGAGCAACTTCCTGAAAGATTGACAGCTAGAAGCGCTCTCGTTGAGCGGCGGAACCGATCGCTCCCGTTGTGTGCGAGGGAGAGACAATCACAACTCGCACATTAGTTTTTCTCTCTCTCTCCTTTGCTTGGAATTTAACCGCGTACTTTCCGAAGAAGTTCGCGCAAAGAGCAGCGCTCGGTTTCGGACTCCCATGAGGACGAACGGGGTGTGAACGCGGCGGCGCGGACGCCTCCAAAAAAGAGAAAACCCCTCCAAACCCCCCCCCCCCCCAGAAGAGGAGGCAGACCTGTCCGCTCGATGGCTGCTGGGGATGGAGCCCAGCTGCCGGCCACCGTAGCGGCCAGCCGCAGCGTGGAGAAGGCGCTCGAGGAGGCTGCCGCGAGCGGGGCTCTCAACTTGTCCAACCGCAAGCTGAAGGAGTTCCCCCGCAGCGCCAGGAACTACGACCTGTCCGACATCACGCACGCAGGTCGGTTTCCTCCCTCTCTCTCTCTCTCTCTCTCTCTCTCTCTCTCTCTCCTTTTCTTCTTCCAACTTACGAAGCGCTGGTAGCGGGCTAGCGGCCGTCACGAGCGCCGCCTTTTGTTTTATCGCCACCTGCTTCTTTCTTCTGCCTCCTTCCTCCCCCCCCCACCCCGAAGACTCCCCCTGACAACCTGCCTAATATGAATTTCTCTCCCGGCGTCTGTCATAACTTTGCAGCTTGTAAAAAAACCAACAAAAAAAACCCCGAAATGAAATAAGACTCGTCTTTACACACCGGGACATGCCTCCATTGATTAGGCTCGTGCACGTCTTCTAGCGGTGATAGTCCAGTGTCAAGAGGCGCGCGCCCGGCGTCGCCGCTAGCATGCACGTTGCCCCGAGCTAAAGCATGTCATGCTTCACAAAAAAGAAAAAGAAAAAAGAAAAGGGGTGGTGTGTTTTCTTATGGTATAAGCTTTGCCCCCTTTAAGCAACTAAATGCACGCGAGTCCTCTCTGAAAAGTGGATTTCAAAGAAAAAGAAACCGACAGACGCGCCAGTTCCTCTTCCTCAACAATGGCCTCCTGTAGAAGTGCGAGAGAATCCTTTTTTTTGCATTTCACAGTTCGGGCTGAACTTGTTGTTGTTTTGTTGTTGTTGTTGTTGTTGTTGTTGTTTGGGGTGTTTTTTCTATGCAACCAATTTTATTGACCAGCCTGATCGGGAGTCACCTCATCTCACTGACACCAGCAGCTGAGAGTGCACCTGAGCTGTCAGGAGTGGGCGTGGTCTGTTGGATTAAAGGGAACTACCTTGACCTGGTCTGTCTGAAAACAGGATTACACCATCCAGGTTGCTGAAATCACCCTGGCTACACAGCAGTGCAAAACCAACAGCCCACTTTTGCTCTGCTGCTGCTGTGACCATCTGCTTGTAACAATCCAGGTCTAGACCCTGAGGGACAGAGGAGGCCTTGAGCACACGTCAACACACACACACACACACACACACACACACACACACTGACACCTGCCTCTAGAGCAAACCCAACCCCTAATGACTGTGGAGGTGATGGAGTTATCCCATACCCGCGCTAATGCAACTTCAGGATCAGATTATCCATTCATCCAAGTGCAGGTCCTTGAATAAACGGATAATCCATCTTGGCAAGTTGGATAACACACACACACACACACACGCCTGTGATCCTCAAAGTTTGGTTTAAAGGGGCATTATCAGTGTATCGCTCAGCATGCGAAAACAGTTACATAATGTCCTCTGTGGTTCTGGATGGGGCTCTGTCAAGTCTGACCAATTAACCTCGGATGACGTCATAGTGATGTCACCGTCGTCCTCGGCTTGCTGGTGGTGTGTAGTTGGAAGATTTGTGCTTTTACCAGACGAGGAGGTTATAATGAAAGATGCTTTTTCGTGTGGATGATTTGGAACCTAGATTTCGTAAATGGTAGCTCTTCTTTCGCTTTATTATAAGCCATGTTAAATGTTATTATTATTATTTCTGACTTGAAGCAGTGAGGAATAGAATGGAAAAATGCTTTGTTCCTCGTACTGTACACAGTAGATTGTTGAACACTGAACAGCACTACTTTGAACAAATATAAAGTGCATGATGTTGTGTGCTGAGTGATGGGACTGAGATAAAGCCCATCAAAGGAAAAAAGTAATACAACACAAAATCTACAGACAGAATATTACTATTATCCCTTGCACTCTACAAGAGGGTTGTAGGCCTTTCACCATGAACCTGGTCAAAGCATGGTGCGATCACTTATCCTCTCCTCAGTCATCCCACTAGCTATAGCTGTGAAGTGGCTTTAGGCTTGTCTCTGACTGGGACCAGCAGAAGTAGTGTGTGCTTTCGCTTTCACTAAAGGTTTTGACAGATTTCCACGTGTCACTGCCTTTACTTGCAAAACATTTGTTTCACTTGTGGCAACGAGCCTGGTCTCCATCAATTTTGGTGCAGTACAACCAGACTTTCGACTGGTTCACTCTCTGTGTCATCACCATATAGAGCACTAGGTCTACGTATGTGAAGGGCAGTGTCGTTAACGGCCCGGTGACGATAACTTCCGATCTTATTGATACTACGGTATTTCAGCCCTGGGGCCCGTCTAATACCAGTTTTCAGTGCCCATCCCTTACTATGCCTGATTTCTTTTCCAAAGCATCATTCAGACGAAGCCCCACCCCTTCTCTGCCTCTGATTGGCTCAGACTGTGGTATTTTTCTACGCTGTATGCTAGTTAATAAAACATAACGCTACACACACAGACAGACCAACTAAATGTTAGATGCACCGGTGCCACCAAGGAACATTTTGCACTGCTGGTTGCGCAGCTTTGCGCTGTCATCTTGAGTTAAGGGAAATATTGAATCCAGTGTTTTAGCAGCTTTCTATGGAGCTGGAATATAATTACGGATGTCTTGGCCTCAGCTTTGCTTTTTTTTTTTTCAAAACTGAAAACTCGAAGGGTAACAGAGGTGCATGAGAATGGTCTGACGAAATCTTGTGCAACACTTTAGTGGGCTGCATGAGTTTTTGAGATGGACCTGTTACTTCCAGATGTCCAGCTGTGTTTTTGGTTCGATCCAGCCGTCCTATACAAGGATCCACCAGAAAAAATGAGGAAGTTTTGTGTGTCATAATCAGTTTGTTAGTGGTATTTCCACGTAAGGGGCCTATGTGTAAGGTTTTTCGCTGTTGCTACACAGCCAAAATTAGCTTTAACAGCTGTTTCGTTTTCCAGTCTCGAAATGGTGTGAGTTCATCATCAAACTTAGTCCCGCTACACACGAAGTTCTGTCTCCAGCGGTCGAAGGCAATGCCAGTGTTGACTTGTTTAGCGTCTATTTCACTCACTTCTGTGCATCTACTGAAATTAGCATGCTAACCAGCTAGTCCCGGCTCAGCCGTCCAGCCTTGTCATTTTCTGATTGCAAGTCACTGTAGCGTCCAGTTTGTCCGGAAGAAGAAGCGCTGATCAGAGTACAAAGATGGTTGAAGCCCTCTAGATGGGCGACCAGTATCACCACCAGAAACTACATAACATTTATTGTTTTGTTAAATGTAAAAGACATCAGAGAAGTATTGGTTGATATTGTCACTCGTAGTAATTTCTTACACATTTTCCTGCTGTGATGGATCAAAAAGTATCGACTGTATTAATGTTCTGCCACACAAATTCTCACTGTCCCCAGGCCACAGATGATCGTAGAGCAATTTTGGAAGTTTAAATAAATAAAAATAAATTCCAAACAAGGAAGTAGAAGTTTGACAAATATTTCTAAGGGATGTGGAGGAATCTCAAGAAATCTCTTGAGAATCTCTCGGCTTTACCACCACTCTGAACAGGGCAGCTGCTGCTGACAGCGCTGCCGTTCTCTATGGCTCACCGTGACTCATTTGTTATCCAGCCAGCTCTAATTCTTGGGTTTTGCTCATTTATAGGCCCCGTTGTAGACATTTGGACTCAATTGCATGTTTTTGCAGCACCTAGGCTGTCTGCATGGTAATGTGTAGTATCTGACTAATGTGGTGCTTTCAGTTTCACTGACATACCTAGTAGTTAGGGACTACTCGCTTGAACCTCATTTCAGTAAAGTGTGTGCGTGTGTGCGTGTGTGCGTGTGCGTGTGTGTGTGTGTGTGTGTGTGTGTGTGTGTGTGTGTGTGTGTGTGTGTGTGTGTGTGTGTGTGTGTGTGTGTGTGTGTGTGTGTGTGTGTGTGTGTGTGTGTGTGTGTGTGTGTGTGTGTGTGTGTGTGTGTGTGTGTGTGTGTCATTGTGACACACAAAAAACTGACTCACCAAACTGTCATGGTGGTTTTCAGGTGCAGTCTTGCCAGGTTCGATTTGAACTAATCCTCATGTTAAGTGAAGGAGGGGGGATACTAAGTGATAGCTGATGCATCACCAGCACATGACTTATATATGGATGTGTATTCTGTTACATCCTCCTAACAAAGAGTAGCTACACTTTCGTCAAGGTGTAATGAAGAGTTTCACATTTATAGACTTGTTCATTGCTTTGCTTTTTTAGCTCTGCCAAGGAGCTTGTGTTGTTTGTTTCACCGCAGGATTACTCATTAAATTTCAGAGCAGCAAATTGACAACACAACACAACCTCGCAAGAGGAAAACAATCCCGTTGATTGTTCCCGTCGAAGAAGAAAGCCACGGTCTGAGCCAATCAGAGGCAGAGAAGGGCAGTCCTTTGTCTCTGATAGCGATGGGCACCGAAATACAGTATTAAACGGTGTGAAAGACCGTAGTATTGATAAGCTCTGACGTTACCGTTGCTGCTAATGTCGTGGCGCTAGCTGCCCCTTCACAGCTGCAGCTAGTAGGAGGATGACTGAGGTGGTGACCTGGTTCATAAGATCCACAACCCTTTACAACAGTAGAGTCCAGGAGCTTTAGGTAACAGTCTGTCTGTACATATTGAGTTGTGTTACTTTTTTCCTTTGATGGGCTTTATGTTTGTCCCATCCCTAAGCACACAACATCATGTACTTTATAACAATTATTTGTTCAAAAATAGTTTTGTTCATGGCTAAGGCTCAGGAATAATTTTTTCCCCAAATGAAAAAGATAGGCGCACCAGTGCAATAAATGTAAAAAGTAAGTCTGGAACCCTGCCTTGTATTTGCTGCCAGATGGAAACTTCCATTGAACTAAAGCGTTGTGTTGAAACTGTCTGTATCTGAGTCCAGGCCCTCCTGGACCACAATGGACCCACACTTTAGTTAGGGGAACCCTTTTAGGGACTTGTAGGACATCAGAGAAGGCCCAACATATCAGCATTTAAATGTCATATTTAACATATTTCAATTAATAATAATTATCTCTTTAATTCAAATTTTGGCTGATTTTCAATCAAGTTTTCTTCAGAAATGACAGTGTAAGTGACCCTAAAACCTTGACAACAGAGTTATCCAATCAGATTTAGTTGTTGTTTATTTGGAATTTAGTTGTAAGGTTACAGCTCGCTCACTTATAGTTTAGGACTTGATGATCAGGACAGATGTTTGGAGTCTGTGTGTTCATTTAGTAAGTGACGGATAAATCAGCCAATCATATTTTGCTATTGTAGTGGGCGGGACAAAAAAAACATTGCCCTTCACCTTCCAGAAGGCCACTGACATCTAGATGGGTCAGTGAGCGTGAAGTGTGAGGGCCACTGTAGTAATGACTTTTAAAAGCTTAAGCATCCAAGAGTGGCATCTGGTGAATAATTTAGAAGTTCTATCTAACGTTTGTGTACTCACCGTAACGCCGTCATGTTTTACAATTTGGGGATTTTGAGGTTTTGAGTTTGAGGCAATGCGTTGCTGTCGATGATTTTGTGCGTATGTGTCTGTCTGCACACATTGGTTGCATGCCCCCAAGCTGTGTCGGTGCCGCTGTGTCGGTGCAGTTTTGCGCTGCGTGTCGGAGCTTTTACCTTCTGTGGTGCTGACGATGAAAGTGTGTGTGTGGGTGTTCACATCTTTAAAAAGTACCCAAAAAACATTCTGACTTTGCGACGTTGAAGGCCCAGTGCCAGACCCCGCGGTTCGTTACTTAGGCCTACCCTACTAAGGGTAAATGAAATGAAAACATCACTCAATTTTAAAGGACTGGGATCAGGATTGGGACATCCTCCCTGTAATAACCCAGATATTGAATTCTGCCTTCATACAACAACATGCTGCTGTATGTGGAATTTTAGTTTGTTCAGTGGCAGAAGAAAAGGAAATGTTGTTGCATGGGCACAAAGTTAATAAACTGACCCCCAGTCTCATATGACCTCTGGGGATGTGAGAGACAAGACGTTATTGTTAAGAACGGGAGGGGACCAATGAAACACACACACACACACAAACACACACACACACCCTCCTCCCCTCATTCATTATTTCTCTAAGTCAGCTGCTGGCCTTCTCAGTTGTGGTTATATGAAGTGTGTGTGTGTGCGCACATGTGTGTAAGGGGGGGGATATTTCCATGCCATGTTCCTATAATGTGGTTTACAATGAGGCCTGTTGTTGGCCTTGGAAAAAATATCCAGACCTTGTTGTGTGATGTAATTAAATTGAATAGAATTATACGTGTATACAGTCAGTGGCCCATTCTGAAAAATATTTCTTCTGGAAAAACAATTAATTTCTTATTAATTCGTACTATTTAATTGAAGTAGTATTAGGCTTGAGTGTCCAGAGTGTTGTTTGTGTTCAGATTGAGCCGTTTTCAGGTTGGGACCGCGTCTCCCGGTTACTGTCATTATCCACACAGTAAAAAACAAAACACTTAACCCCAGTGTTTGCAGTCAGTACTAAACTTATTTCTCCTCGTCCCTTTTCAGACACAACTCTCTAGAAAAAGTCAAGCTGTCGCTTCTTCAGCTGAGTCTGTGCACCGACTCGAAATTTGGCCCTGAAAAACTCCGTAGCTCTCTCCAGTGTGAAGGGGCGACAGCTGTGGTCAGCTTGGTTTCACCGGATTCAAATTATGGGCCAGTCTCATAGCTAAAAAAAAAGAAATCCTGGCTCCAGCTCTGTACATAATGGCTGAGACTGGAGTTTATTCTTGGGCAAAGAAAGTAAAGCATGGTGGAGAACACAGCTGTGACGCTTTTGACGACTCCTAGAATAACTTCATACCACTGTGGGAAAGACCTGAATAACACTACCACTGCTCCTGCACCAGATGTTGCCAGATGCATAGGAAGTAGCAAATATTTTCTGACTTGCATCACAGCATGGTATCCCTGATGCAACAGGATGGAGAGGGTCACTAAGGAGGCCAAAAACATCATCGGAACTCAACTGCAAGCAGTCAGTGACATTTTTGAGACCCGATGCCGAAGCAGGGCCACTAACATTACCCGTGACCCGACCTATCCTGCTCACCACCTCTTCAAGTTTTTCCCCCAGATTAGTGAATGGTTCTTAGACTCGACTCATCTCACAACTCATCAAACCAATGTCCTACCTCCCATTTATTTATTTATCTATTTATTAGGGCTGCAATCTTAACTGAACTTCATCTTTAATGTGCAATACCTGATCTGTGAAGTGCAGTTATTTATAGCTGCAGTAAATATGTTCACTAAGAATAAGGATACAATTTAAACTTGCCCTTTTTTAAACTTATATTGCTACTTAGATTTTAAGTGCCTGATTATGCCTTATTATTTGAATTTAATCTTCAGGGAGTACCAACGCAATTTTGTTGTGATACTGTCAGACAGTAGTGCAATGACAATAAAGCCTCTATCTATATTGCCTCCCTCCCTTTTTGTGACTGAATAAGCTTAGAGTATCTCATAGTGGTTAGTGTGTTGAAAGAAAAGTTAACTAATATTTTTGCTCCTTGTTCTTGTTGCTGCTGCAACCATGAGAGTTTGCGTAAACTGGACCACAGCTGACCCAGGTGATCAGTTGCTCTGGCCACACTGAAATAGTGGGCAAATATTGGGTGGATTACTATGAGGTTTCGTAAAGACATTTATGATCCCTGGAGGATGAAACCTGATGACTTTGGTTCTTGACTTTCAAAGAGGTTGACATTGGACTGAAATATCACAGCAGTTGGATGGATTGTGGTGAAATGTTGCACAGGCACACATGGTTCACACAGGATGAATTGTAATGAGCATGGTTGTGCGGTGCCCTTAATTTTCTTCTTATTTAATTTGTCCAAATTTTGTCATTTGAACGGCGATTTTTCGTTCTTGCACATGGTAGAGATGCAGGTAGGAAATTTTTCATGAAGTCAATAACAAACAAACATGGAGGACAGTGAAAGTGACTCGGACTCTGACCATCCAAGACAAAATCTAGGGAGCTACTTCTGTCACATTGACGGGATTTGGGAATGAAAAGTCTGACACAACCCTGCACTTTGCAAATTATGCTGAAGACCGTCCCCACAACGGATGCAACCTGCATCACTAACCTGTTAAGCCTTTGGATATTATTGTAAATCCCTTTGACCTAATGTCTGTCAGCATTTTTAAAAAATCAATAACAAAAAAACAATTCAACTGAATAAAAAATGTCGGTGATTGTGCTTGTTGTTTCTAGCTACATCCAGTTTACAAGGCAAGGACAATAATGTACAATGAAAGCCAAAGGTTTTTGCTCTCTGATGGTTTCACTATTTTATTTAATGTTCCTATCTGCTTCAGGGGCTGAGAAATAAAGGACAATTTCATAAAACCCTCAGGTTTTAGGAGGTTGTTTTCAAATTATGTTAAGGCTTTTTAGAGCATCTTTTTTTGTTAAGTGTGCCTCAGGTCTTGGGTTAAATCCAGTGTAATGACATACAGTGATGAAGAGCGCTAGTAAGTGCCCTGCCCCCTTAAAAAATGGCCTAATTGCAAGTCTTGTACTGAAAAGCTATGGCTCAGCTGCTAGAAACTATGAAACTTCATTCTACTGTTGGTTAATGGTGTTGTTTTCAGCTGTGTGTGTGCTTGTGGTTTAAGCTCAACATATGCATGTAGCCGTCTCTGTCAGTTGTTTACATCTGTTCTGTGTCACGACTGTGTGCATGTTGGTGTGGTGCGTGTGCATGTGTGAATGTGTGTGTGTTCCCCCCAACCCCCAACCTATGTTTCCTCTGTGCTGCGGATGTGGGCTGCCTGTTCACACAACCTTTACTTCTGCTTTGTCGTCTTCTTCTCTGCATCATCTTTGCCTTTCCGATTGCCCCACACTTTGTGTCGACGCCAACCTCTTCACACCCGACTGTCCATAAAAGACTGTTTCAAACCCCGGTCAATATACTAACCCCTTTGTCATAAATGCCACAGAGAAAAAAAAGCCAGATAGGCCTGCTTTCATTAGCTGGAACCAACCAACTAGTCGGCTCATTCCAAAAAAGATGTTCACGAGGAGACCGGAAGGAGTCTTTCATGAACTGATAAATACAGGCCATGTTGTTAATGTCAGCAAATGAATGCCATGGCTTGTGTGATTATAGAAAGAAGCTTCCCTCTTGTAGCACAGAGCAGCTTCTACATCTTCATGCATTGTTGCATCAACAGGGACCAGGAGTCCGTAAATGAGGCTGCAGCATGCCTGGTTCTTTTGTCATACCTTTATTGACAGTCTTTCTGTTATTAATGTCTGAAAGCTTGTATCTGTGTGCCTCGCCGTCTGAAACCTGCTGGCGTGTTTTCCCTCTTAGAGCACGGCAGCTGGTGGGGAGGGGGGTATCCCTCCTTAGCCCCATGGGAGGTAACCAGAGAAAATAGTAGACACACAGGCTGTGGGGCAACACTACCAGTCTGCCAGCAAATACATACTGCCATACTGTGTGTGTGTGTGTGTGTGTGTGTGTGTGTGTGTGTGTGTGTGTGTGTGTGTGTGTGTGTGTGTGTGTGTGTGTGTGTGTGTGTGTGTGTGTGTGTGTGTGTGTGTGTGTGTGTGTGTGTGTGTGTGTGTGTGTGTGTGTGTGTGTGTGTGTGTGTGTGTGGTTTTAAAAGACAAGCCTGTCTGGCTTTGGGGTCCACGTTCTCCTCAGTCACAGTCGGGTTTGCCATTACAATATATTTAAATTTGATCTATTGATTGTATTCTGATTAGTTGATAAATCCTTTGGTTAACTTCTGCCATTGATTTTTCAAAGCATTTTCTAAAAAATTCCTCATTTGCAAATAAAAGTTCAACAACAACAACAATGCACCATTCCCGACAGGAGTTACACCGCTCTTGCAACAACAGTTATTGATTTTCTGAGAATTACTGGTCATGACGCAGGCAGTGTTACCTAGCGGAGGACCAGAGAGGGCTGGCACGTCTACTGACGGCGGAGGTCAAGTGTATGGTGTGGGATGAGGAAGTAGAGCGGCGCACACTTTATCAAAGTGTTATCAGAGATGCGTTAGTGGGTGGGCTCGGGCCAGACATTTGGCACTTGCGGGCCGGACCTGGCCCGTGGGCTGCCATTTTTGGTTCTCCATTTTGTGTTTGTCAATTTATCCTATGGCCCAATCGCACACCCCTACATTCCACAAAAAATCAAAGTATTTAAGTTATCAACATAATCGATTATGCCAATGTGTCAATCCAGCTCATTCCCATTTTTGGTTCGCTGGCCTAGATGGCGAGATAAATTCATTCTATCCCAAATAATCGTCACATTATCCTATGGCCCGATTGCCCACCCCTACATTCCACACAAATCAAAGTATTTAAGTTATCAACATAATCGATATGTCAATGTGTCAATCCAGCTCATTCCATTCTCTTTCTCTTTAACTGCTTATCCTGATCAGAGTTGTGTGGAGCTGGAGCCTATGCCAGCAAGCGGCTGTGACTTTTTCCAAAAATCAAGTCCAAATGAACCTGAATGTGCACTTACTGCATTTAATTATGTTGAAGCTCCAAATAAAAGAACTACGCTGGAAAATATTCATGTGTTCATGATCCGCTCAGAATAGTCACCTGTTCTTGAGGATGTCAGGCATTATTTCATATATTTCAACAAATCCCATGAAAGACCTAAACCAAAAATGTGTTCAGCTAATCTAAATCTCAATCAATACTTTATCTTTTATATCTGCATTTCTTTCTTATGCTGACCTCATTTCGATCTCAAAAATAATGTAACTGGCATCCATGAAGTTTCAAGAGGAAACGCACTGTAGTTTTAAACATTTTTTTAATAATCTATTCTAGACAGACATGTTGATAGAGAGGCTGTTGGACAGACGACCTACACCAGAATTCCCAGGCTGAATTTGAAACCAGGACCTGCATGCAGGGGTATCTACTTTACTTACAGCCTTTATTTGTTTTGTTGTAGCTGCTGCCTCCTCCAGGATCAACAGGCTGCCATTAGTTAATGGGCCTCAGTGCCATTCCTTCTGGCTCTGCTGTATGTTTGTCCCCGCAACACAATGTAACACTTTAAAAGCGTGTGCAGATAATCTAATGGTGTGGAGTTGACTGCCTGGTGAATAATGAAATCAGAGGCCGTGCCTTATGTAACCCAGCAGATCCATTAACTGCCACAGTGTTTGGTGTCCAGATGGCTGATTCGCTGTGGAAGTCGGTGCACGATAGAGAAGGCATGGGGCCTTGGATGGGTGGCAATGGGGATGAATGAAAAATGTTATTTATTTTCATTATCCAGCACTGTTAATATCATATCAGAAATTTAAGTCTGTCAACGTAATTTTTTGAACTATGATCTTCATTATTTGATCAAAACATAAGATTTATGAGCTACAAGATCAAAGTGACATGCTGATGCAATGCAGACGTCTGCCAGATATCCAGCAGGAAAAATATCTGGACATGTCGGCTAACCCGAATGCTTTAATGGGAAATGTGCTGTTACTGGCATTGAGTTTGTTAACTACTACGTCAATGGCGTCGACACACTTCAGCCAGTGACATCAGGACGAAGCAGCCCGTGCGGAAACCCGCGAAATCTGGGGGAGGAGCTATTTTTATGACAAAACCTACTTTGGAAACCACTGACACTCGTTGAAGATTTCTCCTGGTGAAGGATCGTGTAGAGTGTGGCCCCTGCCACCGATGAGTCACGTCGTGAACAGCACAACGACTGAAAGCCTTGTAGTTACAAGACAGTCAGTCGTATAGTATGAACGGTACAGCGATCTTCCAACTTTGAAAATCGTGTAGTGTGTCCGAGCTACTAGGTGCTATGGTGGTCCCCATTATAGTGCTTACATGACGAGCTTTTCTTATGGTTTTTTTTTCTGTCCATACAAGTCTGGTTTTCTGTGTATAAGTTTGGTGTCCTCATGAGTGTGCTCGTAGGGTATTTCCCATTTTGCATGAACACACTGAGCTTTGCATAGAAAACTAAAGCCAACAGTTTGTAGGGGGTTAAAGGGGGGAGAGAGGAGGTGGAAAGAAGCAAGGGAGAAAGATGGATAGAGGAGAGGAGTTGGCGTATGAAGAAGAAGACCGATCGAGTAAAGTCCGGTTGGACTTGATTTGTACTATACATCAGTGAATGAGAGTAACATTCTATCATATGTTGTAGACTGGAAAAATAACCTCTGAGGAAGTCTAACACTGCCATCTTTATTCACTTGACCTGCAGTGAGTCTCCTCCTTCACAGTTTTTCCCAGCACTGCACTCTGTCCTCACAGACTAGAGGCAATAAACTTAAAGGTATTGACAGGATTTTATTTTGTTTGTTATGAGAGTACCATTCAGCCTGAATGGTACCTTAATAGCAATAATAGTGATCTTATTACAGTGTGAAGTTTAAAGTCTGATACATCCAGAACAATCTCATTCACATGTTGTGTCTTACACTAATGCAAACCTGGCAACCACTGTGTCAATACATCAAACTGTTGTTGGCCAATGAATATCTCTTACTCCCAGTCCCAATGCCACACCTTTGTCTATTTAACATGTTTGTAGAAGAATTGTTTTCACATGATACAATTTCAATTGAAAAACTGTTCATCGATTGAAAGATTTTTTTTCTTCACTTTGGACAGAGCTAGGCTACAGTACCAGTTCAGTTGTAAATACAGGACACAGTAGTGAAGTTATTAATGGGATAATTTTATGTTGTATAAAAAATAGTATTATCATGAAACTTGACGGACAAATATAGTTGATATAGTCTATATCCTATATACAATGCA
Organism: Scophthalmus maximus; assembly: GCF_022379125.1. NCBI lineage: Eukaryota > Metazoa > Chordata > Actinopteri > Pleuronectiformes > Scophthalmidae > Scophthalmus > Scophthalmus maximus. The sequence goes on along the minus strand of NC_061515.1, from coordinate 26,417,313 downwards.
CCCGTAGGGTATCCATCACTCCTCTTGTGCTTTTTATTATAGACAGTATTCATTTTCCAACAGACTACATATTCAACACTTGCTGGGATTTAGAATGCAGATATGCAGATACTCATCTTTAGGATGTACTAGCAGAGATCTTAAGATGTGAATATTCTGTAGTAGGGTTGCAGTGTTGGTCTTTCTTGGTTTTTATGTTTATTCAACATTTTCAATGCAGGAATTTTACTTCTAACTTTTACAGTGGGGTGTTTATACTTTTACTTAAGTGAAGTATGTGAATACTTTACCACCGCTGCTGCTAACATGCAAACAAATATTTTCAACCAAAATATCCTTCTGTTTTCAGTCCTTTAAAGGAAATTTGTAACTTATAATAATGTTAATTGTGAAATACCATGATACAGTGAAATTGTGCTATTTTCTGAGACACTTTTCATACCAACATAATCTCAAGGCTAAGTTTGTTGTAAGTGTTTAGCTGTAGAAGAATGAAGCCTTTAGTGTCTCCAGGGAGTGTGATATAAGGTTAACTTAGTACTATAACCTGCACTGAGAGAACCTCAAGATATCTTGCCCCGACCTGCATGTATAATCACTGATCGAATCCATCAGCAGTCGCAGCATATCTCATCACTTACTCAGCTACACAGCATCATGTAGTTGTCTTCATTCTTACACTCAAGCGTAGTTATGCAAGCGTTTCACCCACACCCACATACAGACAGTGCTGCTCCTCAGCTCACTGTAACTAACACGGTAACGGGAATCAACACTGCCACATCCTGTCTCAGAGCAGACATGCTGTTGTCACTGGCAACGATCAGAAGATCAAATGACAGGCTTGCATGTTTTTCTAGCATTTTAATTAAACCACGCTCATGGTAAGGCATATATTATTTCATTCATTATTTTTATATGTAGGAATACAATCATGGGTCTTAAACAACCTTTTAAATTTTAGATAAACTATTTGATTACTTTGTAAGTAAGATCAAATCTCTGGATATTCACACATAAGCTCCAACCATCCAGCAATGTAACTCTGCTCAGTCCATCCTTCAGTCCCAAACTTCTCATTGGTCCATAGATTTTATTCAGAATCATATTAGAAGAACAATGCTACCACTGCACTGCCATATTTTTCTCAAGAGATGGTGGTGACCAAAACGGAGCTAAAGGCAGAGTGAATCCTGGACTTGTGTTGATCAGGTGGACACAAACATGACACCAAAATGTGCTGGATGTGTAAATATGAAGTTGTTTGCAAACATGTTAGCCATGTCAGCATTAAGTGAGTCTTGAACATGGCATTTATGTTTTTTTTTTGTAGAAAAACTGATTGAGGCTGTTTTTATGGTGTATTAGAGAAGAATCGTGAAGTCAACAAAGTGATTCAGTAAATTTAGTTACACAGTGGAAAGTAACTATCTAAAGTTAGCTAACATTTGCCACAGGTCCCACCGAAACAAGTACGGCTGTAGCTGAAAAAACCCTCGAGTTCTTATGTCTTTTAATGCTTAGAAATGCAACTTTAAATTTCCTCCAAAAAATAAATTATAAAAATATAAAAAGTATTGTAATATTTAAGAAGTGACATACGATGGAAAGTGCATTGGAAATGTTGCATATTGTAACAGAATTTGTTGGGCAGATTTTGCAATCGTCAGTCACAGTCCTCCGCATGTGAGTCAGTAATTTCTGGCTTTGCAGAGACAGGTCTTTTCCCAGCAGCCCCTTCAGCTGTGTGGATTAAAGTCAGTAAAGAGCTGCCCTTTCTGTTGAGTCACTCCTCTTGGGGGGTTTTGTTGTCTTGGCATCCTCATGTTCGACCTCTTTGTTTTTCTACCCTCCTTCTGGCTGATCCTCAGCTCTTTTGTCCATGCTCTCATGCTGCTATTATCCGCCGGTTACTCACTCCCTCCACCCTCGCCTCCCTACTTCTTCTTCAGAACGTGATATGAGTAGAGTTTCAGTTTGTAGACACACAGATGCCCTCTCTACACACGGGGAAGCCCAGGGTCCATCTTTTCTTCCATTTGTCCTTCTTTTATGCTGTTTTAAAACTTAGTTTTTAACAGTGTTTTAAAATAAAAAAAACAGTGGTCACTGGTGGACTATGCACCGGTCAAGTGCGTCCCAGTGTAAACGGGAAGTAAATTTTCTATTTGCAGAAAATATTACAAATGAGGAAAAGCAATTGCTAAAATCAAGGGATGGGATTTCTTTTGTTGAACTGATGACATAGTGGAACTGTTACAGACTGAAGGTTTAGCAACACTTTGCATTCACTGCTGGCAGTCGAGTCGTGCTAAGACCCAATCAGGAAGTAAATGTGGGTGCCTGTGTCATTGTTTAGTTCAGACTAAAACACAACCTGGAGTTTTCAATCTAAAACAGGACCAGCAACATTTCCACAAGTCTCCAGTCTTCGCATTATCACAGACGGCAGGTGTAAATGTAGCAAAAACTAAAACGTATTAGTATGGACATAGTCCAAGATGGGTCAAAGCCTGTCCTTGCCACTGCCAAATTGCGTACATTTGAAAATCGGCTGATATTTTGACCTGATTTTGCGGATGTTTGGGGTTGATGTCTCTCCATCTATGGTTTGAGTGGAATTTATTAGACTTTTTGAAGAGCTTACTGCACTTAACATAACAGATTGTCAACCTGTCCATGTGTGTAGGGAGGGGCTAAGAGACACACATACACACACACTGTGTGTGCACAGAGCTTGATTATCAGCGTGTCTTGACTAGCACCAAAAGCCGCATGTGCCTCCCATGTGACTGTGTTTTGAACCAAATCAAACCCAGTGACAAACCACACCTCACTTGCACTATAGCAACATGAATTGTAACTGCTATGCTTTTTTGTAGATCAGTATCACACAGCATGACATAAGGTGAGGAAGTCTGTATGTCACTTTAGGAGCAGTCTTGTGACTTGAAAGGTAATAAGATTTGCGGACAGAGTAGTGTGTTAATTGACTTTGTCAGTACACATCAGTAATCATGCATGCATGTAAAGATAAATAGGACCTGCGTCATTGCAAACATTTAGCAAGTGAGTTAAGTGTTCAACCAGCATAGCTCATGGTGTATAACAGCAGCCTTTGCAACAGCAGATTAAAGACTTGTCTGACAAAGTCTCTGTGAGGGCTTATGTCATGAAATACAATCTGAATTATGACACCTGTTTTTTTTTTTTGGTGGGGTGGTGCTTTTCCTGTGAATTTGCCTGTTTCAGTGTACTGCTTGGGGTTTTCCTGTGTTTAGAGAAACTGGGGTTTACAAGAGACCCTCTTAGCAGTATTTTCTAAACTCCAGAGGTCAATGGGTCAGCAGTGATGTAAGTGTCTGATGTAGATCCTGCTCCGTCACAGCCTGGCCTCTAATTAACTGCAGTGTTCTGCTCTGACAGGCTGATCCTTTGAAATCCTCCGACACTACCTCACAGATCCACAGTTTGTACCTCTTCCATGCCTTTTTTTTGTGAAGGCAAAGTTGCAAAAGTAATTTTAACATGGTATACTTGCTACATTGCTTTTGACAAAAATACTTTTTCTAGAACTTCAACAGCAGATAATGTCTGTTAAGTTGTCAGAGAGATCTATCAGTTAATGTGTGAGCTTAGTAGTTGTTATATCAACCATAGCACTAGAATTTAGTGAATTTAGTTACATTTCCGTAACCAATAATGCTAATTCCCTCCTTTGCAGTTACACTTATGTCACCATTCATTTGACTTTTAGGGCTTCAAATCAGTTTTAGATTTGGATGCAGGTTCATATGCTCATCAGCAGTGTGCAGCAGACTGCTGCCTTACAGCTGTGTGGGGTTTGAACTTTTATAGCACTTTTGGTCAAACCACAATCAGTGATTTCATAGCAGGCGTTTTCCATTTACTGTCAGAGAGGCTCCACATGTAGCCAGCAAACACTGAAACTGGTTTGGGTTGGGAGACTGATAATCTGATGATCTAATCTGGCACCCGAGATGACATGACATGGTTTAAAAATGTGAAGTATGGTACAGGTAAATGACATGAGGTTCCTAGAGCTTTAAAAGAAAAACTCAACATAGAGTTGATTTCCCAAGCTTGCTTCTCTCGAGCATTTTAATAAATAGCTAGCAGGATAGAGTATGTAACTCGGACGGGTGTGTGACAAAAAATCAGTGAGTTTGAAAATAGTGAAAGGAGGACTTCTAATATAAGATTCAGCCAAGTTAAAGCCAGAGTTGGACTGGTTTGCGCGGCCCATTTTTGTGAAGGAGCTTAAACCGGTTTGATTTTACGTGAACCAGCTGAAACGGCGTTATTTAAGGTTCTGGCATCACCAACCTGTGCTGACAGCATCACAGGGCTTAACCCACCTTTTGTATTGTTTAGTAATAAGCAATATGTGATTGAACTTACTAAAACACATAAATAGCCTAAGTTCTGCCCGGAGCTAAAGCCTCTTACAAAGTAAATGTTCCGACGCAACGGCTCTGGCTGGTTCTGGCGCTGTGTTTGTCCACACATACAGAGATTGAGAGAAAACATCGCATATTTCGGCTCGTCTGGCGAAGTTGGGAATCCCGAGGCCCTGTTCACCTGCGTGCATGGTCACTCCTACTTGTTCTCAGAGTAATCGTAGTGGGGACGAAATCTAATTATAGAAGTGGTTACTTCCTTTGTAGGACAGAGAAATCACCTGATCAGGGTGAGTTTTGTACCTTGAAGCGACGCGCGGCCGGCGTTGCGTTCTATTTATAGTGTCTTTGGCGTCACAGAACCCCTCGCAGTGCCGTGTGTGTCTTTGCTAATGAGGTAGTTGGGCTGTGTCCAAGATCCCGCCCCTTGGTGGGAGATGCGGGTCGCTGGGTCTTGGCGCTCTTTTCTTTGTGAGGCTTCTGCCACTTCAGAAGACCATGCTTTGACTCAGGCTTCTGAGATGACACTTGCCCTGTTCATTTACCCATTGTGTTTGCACACAACACCCTTGATGACAAACTTCCCTAAAAAGTTGATTCTCCAATGACAAAATGAAAACATCCTTTGAAGTGCGTATCTGAAGTGAGGTAAGAGAAGATCATCGCCCTTAGCCATTCAGCCGTTTGCACTGGGCAGGGTAGATGAAATAGTCACTCAAATCACATCTGCATCACCCTGACTACAATTCCAGCTGTGACTAAGCTGGATTCAGGCAGTCTGGAAACAAAATGCATAGTCTGAACAGGGCACGTGTGTGTCTGCTCTGTAAGCGGAAGGTTTCTCTTCTTGTCATGCTGACATGTTGGCCCTCCTCCCCATCACGCAGTGCTGTTGAGCTCACAGAGTTGGCTCTGGCCCATGGAGCAGTCTGACTGAAAGAGCCAGAAAGAGTCCAGCTCCGTGAACCCTGGCAGGTCAGTGAGAGACTGGATTTACCACTGCTTTGCCTCTCCTGTTCCACAGCACATGCTTTTCACATGATGCTCATGTTGAGTCATTCTGGCATTGTTACAGCAGCTATCAGGACGTTAAAACAGAAAGACTTCCCTGGGGGAGGGCTGCTTGAGACTGTTAAGCAGTTGATTCGTGTTTGTGTCTGTGTGTGTGTAATGCTTGGGTTTACAGTAAAGATAAGAACAGGAATTGCTCTTCATAATTAGAGAATGAAAGTAGTCGTTACAAGAACCCTAGAATTACGTGTGTGTGTGTGTGTGTTGCGTGGCACAGGCAATACTTTTATTAATCGTAGTAGACATAATAACAGATTTATAGACATAGAAGCCCTCACTTTCTCTTCAACCCTAAACTGGAGCTCCAACACGTTTGGCTGTATTACTATTGCAACAACGGATATGGAGACTAGACAATCAGTCCATCCCCCGCACACACACACAGACAGAGACAGAGTACTATTTCCACCCCCACCTTTTGTTCAGACAGCTCCCCCTCCAGCTATGGGACAGTGAAGATGGAGAAAAGAGGTTTTGGTGCTACTGTACAATGTGTAGACACTCTCGCTGTCCTGTTAACAAAACACTTGCTCTAATTTCTTCTTCCACCCTTAGATGTCTGTAGTAAATTAATATCTGCTTCATTAAACTCAGTTAGGCCTGATTTCTCTTTATTTATTGTTGTCTATATATTTCCATTCACTAACTGATCAGAGATCTGGTTGGTTTTGCCATCTTTTGAATTTCTATTTTGCTTGTTAAATTGAACAGTTGTTTCACTTGATTATGGCCACAATTTTCATCAATCAAATAATCGGTGATATGAGATCAAAACGATACAGTAAAAATATGCCTAGTACACCTAGTCTCACAACTAGGTGAGATGTTGGATGTTGGCCATAGTTTTGTAATTGACATTATTTATTTGATAATTAAGAAGAAATTTTTAATTAAGAGATTATAAAAAGAACTGACTGACCAACAATCAAGCTGCAGTGTTCATCAGTGAATAATATTAACTATATTTTTTACTTGAAGCCTTCCAAAGTAGAAGTCCCCACAGAAGCCCTCACAAAGAGAGGAACTGCCTCCTCCTCCTCCTCCTGCTGCTTCCTACACAAATCAATAAACAGCCATTGGGCTGTCTGCCATTGACAGACCTTTGTCTCATCCCGCTGCCAGCTAAAGCTCAGTGCTAATGGTGCTTTTTGGAATCAGTGCAGCTCTATCGCTCCATTGATGCTTTATTTTGCTGCACGCTCACATTTTTTCATTCTATTGTCAGCCTGCCGCAGAGTTTAATACACAGATATCTGTGTAGAGCAGAGGTCATGTTGATGAGGTCAGTACTGAGTAGGGGTGTAACGGGTCACAAAATTCACGGTTCGGTTTGATACGACACAGTGGTGTCACAGTTCGTAATGTTACAGCAAAAAAGTAGAAATGCCAGAGAAATTTCCTTGATTCAATTTTTTTTTTAATTCATTAAAACTAACACAATAATGTTAAATGTTTTTGGACTTTACACATCATCTGTACACAGCGCAAATCTGCTTGATGTGACAGTCACCCTCAGGTATATTGTCGAAGATTTATTGCCAACATAGGGTGCAAGGCCCTATTGTTTCCGTAAGGATTTTATTTGTTATACGGGCCAAAGCACTGGAGGCCTTGCAGGTTCACCAGATCCACCTGCCCAGTTGTGAGATGTTGTTGATGTTATGTCGTGAAACGGTTGATGATGTATTAAATGCTATTGGCATGGTGATGCAGTCCCGCCCTAAACACATCTACATGTCAATATTGAGCCGTGGTCATAGCGCCACCTACTGACAACAGGAAGTCTGATTTATGTGACAAACATCGACCCATTTACATGAAATTTACATGGTGTACTCTACGCATCATGTATGCATATTCATGTGTCCTTGAAGGTGGGTGACAATGGCCTACTTTACTGTAACTCTGCAAACACAAAGTGGGAAGCAGCCAGTCACAGCTATTTTTGGACACGCTCACCCAGTTTGGTCAAAAGTGGTCGAGTGCTCGCCTCGCCAATATTTTGTCACATCAGAGTTCCCTGCTCGGAACTGGCTGTCGGTTTCAGGCTGGTGGTTTAGGAAAGTGACGTGGATGCTGTTACACGAAGGGGGATACAGAACACATCAAACCACAAGTGTGAATTGGTTTAATGTCTTCTGAGTTACTATCTCAATTCGGGCTTGGAGAGACAAGCTTTTTCCAAAATTGCTTACTGCCCGTTCAATACCATTCTTTAAATCTCAGGGGCTAACGTGATTAATTTATCATTACATATTTGGGAAAGCTCTCATTCGTGGCATATTGTCACTCTGTGACAGCTGACAGTGACATGAAACCTTATACATGAAGTTTATTCTTAGGTTCAAACTGGGGAAGTTGCAGGTAATATGTATATGGTTCGATCACCAGGATGCTTAAAAGATCTCTTAACAGGGATTCCTTTTTGGATCTACTTTTAGCACCAATTGCCAATATTGATGTGATTACCCTTATTTAAAGACATCAAAGTCTTAGCTTTGTGTAATGGCAGGATGAATACTGCTGAATCTAGTGTTTGGTTATTGTGTGTGTGTATTTCTTTTTCAGACCTTTCCAAGAATCGTCTCTGTGAGGTTCCGGAGGAGCTCTGTCAGTTCATCTCTCTGGAGACACTGAGCCTTTACCACAATGGGATGCGTTCGCTGTCCTCCAGCCTGGGCAACCTACAGGCCCTCACCTACCTCAACCTCAGGTAACCCAGCACCATGCACATTCTTGCAGGTGCAGTTGCAGGAAATCTACTATCCTCTGGAGGCTAGTTGATAAAATATAGAAAATGTATGGGAATTCAATTTAACCCTGTCCAATGATGCACAGCAATACAGCCTACCAAACTCGTAATGCTTATTCTCAATCAAAACAGTCACAGTTACCCTTGAAGGATTGATTTTTCACTACCACAACTTCAAAATATTTTTTCCTTACAGAAACGTAATTTAATTCGCGGGTCACACTTAACGTGACTTAACGTTGAAGAAATGCTGAAAGCCTGTAACAGTAAATAAACAAAAACGCTGAACTTACCATAGGAAATAAAATTTGGAAACAATGTTTTTCTGAAAAACTAAATTGAATTCAATTCTTGCTCAGGGAAACGCGCATGTCAAAGTGTTTGGGAGAAAGGCGAGACATTACATTATGTTGTACACAAACCTGATTCAAAATGTCCTTGAGATCAAGATAAATAGCATTGTTATGTGTCCACGTGGCAGTCTGTGTCACATTTTTCCCTGCGACCAACCCCTGCAAATCCAACCAGTGGCGACTCAATACCTCACTTCTTGAAAAATGACATATTTATCACCTTCATTAAAAATCAAATTGTGGATTTAGAAGAAATAAAATCTATATTCTGTATCGTATGTGGCCACAGCCTGGGAGGCCTCTAAGGCTAACTGCAGGGGCTGGTTTATCAGCTTCTCCTCAGCACAGAAAAGAAAGCGTGGTGAGGTAAAAACTCAATTATTGTATTGTGTGTGGTCTGAGTGTATGTTGTCTTCTGTGTGAAAAAAGACAATAAAACTTAAAAAAACAAAAGACAACAAATCCTTTGCCTTGTTGGTCGACTCTCCTCTTGTCACGTGTTCAGACTCAACCCAGTTTTGTGACTCTGCTCTGCATACACTTTCAGTTCATACCTGCAGCATCAGACAGCTAACTCAACTAGTATTTTACAAAGTGGAGTTTATTTGATGAAAGTGGGTGCCGCTGTTGAATTGCACAGATGAACCAAATAGGTTTTATGTCTATAAATAAATTTAACAAAGTTGTGTAACTGGTGTGTGCCTGAACACCGTTGTAACACTGACTACCGTGTTTTGAGGAAAAGGACAAAAAAACTATCTGAAATTGTTAAATTGTACTTAAAGGGGCAGTAAGCAAATCTAAAGCAATATGTATTAAAACATTATTCCCCGAGACGTGCTAGCGACAGACGCTACGACTCAGGGGTTTTGGCACCGAGGCTGCGGGTTCGCGGCCCGGTCAGTGAAGTGAAATCACAACAACAACAAAGAAAGAGACATGCTTTATCCAAAACTGCTTTCAGCCCCTTTCAATTCAATTCAATTCAATTAAATTCAAATAATTTTTTTTTTCATTAGCTACAAATCACAACATACATTATCTCAAGGCACTTTACATAGTGAGGTCAAGACCTCACAATATTAAAAAGAACCCCAACAGTTTTCACAATGAGGAAAAAGAGGAAGGTTTTAAGTCTAACCTTAAATGTGGAGAGGAGGTGGGTGTCTGCCTCCCTGACACGGACAGGGAGCTGGTTCCAGAAGAGAGGAGCCTGGTGGCTGAAACCCCTGCCTCCCATTCTACTTTTACAGACTCTGCGAGCCACAAGTAGTCCGGAGTTTACAGAGCCAAGTGATCTATTGGGATAACTCAGCTATGAGCTCTGGAAGGTATGATGGAGCCTGATCATTAAGGGCTTTGTAGGTGAGGAGCAGGATTTTTGATTCAGAAAGATTTCAATATCCTGCCCCTTTAAACACACCTCAAATATAGCAGGTCAATACGTTGCATCCATTTCACCGTTGGCAGTCTGCAGGTGCCTCGTACCTCTGAAGCACAGCTGTTGTTTGAAACCTGAATATGAACTTCAGTGTTTGTTCATCCTTGGGATGAAAAGAGCCCTTACAAATCCTGCCCTTCCTACAACACAAGTGCACTGACACCCCCCTCTGCTCGACAGTTTAATTTTACTGTTGCTAGGAGACCAGAAATACCCTACAGGTGGCTTGTAATACAGACGCCAAGTGTAGGCTGGAGGCAAATATACTGTACAACAAGAATGTACAAATACTATGGAGCAGCATTTCAGTTTTTAACCAAGATTGTGTCAGTGACATTACCTCACTTTTTTTTGTGTGTTTGTGTCTGTGTCTGTGTCTCTCCACAGTCGTAATCTCCTGTCGAGTTTACCCCCGTCAGTGTTTCAGCTTCCTCTCCTGCGAGTGCTCATCATCAGCAACAACAAGCTGTCTTCACTGCCCGCCTCCATTTACTCCCTCACACACCTCCGACAGCTGGTACGATACTCACACTCACACACATACACGCACACACACACACCCTGCTGTCTCATCAAAAGTATCTTGCTGTGCTCTAACTCAGCGTCTCTCGGCAACGGTAGATTTCTATGGTGATAGAGGGGAGAGATCACATTCCACCGGTGTCGTTCTTTCAGTCCAGATCTGTGAATATCTTTTGGGGTCACAGGAAGGAGTCCATAGTGTTGGTTTAAAGCATGAAGTCTCCAGATCCATTCCTGATCTCATAAAACAGGCCAGTGCCCTTGGTTCACTGAGTTCTCTCTGTGTTTTCCTCTGTCAGGATGTAAGCTGCAATGAGCTGCAGTGTTTGCCTGCAGAGCTCGGTCAGCTGGAGTGTCTGAGGGACTTAAATCTGCGGAGGAATCAGCTCACCACACTGCCTGAAGGTATATCATGTCCCTCTAACACCCTAAATAAAGCCACTGTGATGACCTCAGCTCGCTGCGCCCTTTGTTGAACCCAGCGAACACCAGAAAACTAAGTGATGTGTTCTGTGCACATGAATCAGTGAATCTGTAGTGGCTCTGTACTGTAGATGCTGATGATGCACACATCTTTGACCTCCAAAAAAAGCCCAATCTAAGCACTGCTCTGTGTGGAGACTGCTTCTAATGTAGATACTAGTTTTAGATGGTAATTGCATCATTATTTTCAGCTATCGATTGCTTACATGTATTGAACTGTTTTTTGACTTAACGTAAGCCTAATGGATCGTACACCATTAGTGGCTCATTCTCCAAATCATTAGGAGGAAATGGAAATGAAATAAGTGAAGACAAAGTACCACTGGAGCCAGATTCACCGGCTTTCCTCATTTCAAACTTGGCCAGTTTTCATTTCTCTCATTTCATTTCTGTTTTTCACTAGGACACTGCGGATTAATCTCAGTTTCTGCTGAGAGATGTGCTTAAACCAGTGTTTTTTTGGATAGTCCGCTTACTACAAAGAGTTTACAGAGTATTTGTAACATTTCAACAGGGTATTAGTTAAAACTCAACACTTCTACCTTTAGGCCTAGCCAAATCGTCTAATAGTGTTGGTTGAATATTTGTTTATACATTGTTTATACTAGATTGTTACAGTGAAATACTCTGTAAACCCTCTGTTGGGAGGACTATGCTAATAATGTGTACCCTACTCATTTAGCAAGGGGATTTATTCATGATTAAAATAACTAGTTTGCTAATTTGGTCACTACCCTTACTCCATCATTATTACACCAGAGTCATGTCATAGTCACTTTCTCTTTGCAGCATAAATAATAGTTTCATTCACTTAACTGTTACCAATTTGCCTCCGATATGCTGTTTAACTGTCACTGTTAGGCAAAAACACTTCATGCTGGTTATTCACAATAAAAGACTACAAGGAAATTAAAGGCTTTGATTTTTTTTTTCACTTAAACTTTTATTAAAACTATCTTTCTCTCTCTGGCTCTGCGCAGAAATATCCGAGCTCCCTCTTGTGCGCCTTGACGTGTCCTGCAACCGCATTTCCAACGTGCCCTTGTGCTACCGCCACCTGCGGCATCTCCAGAGCATCTTGCTGGACAACAACCCGCTGCAAATGCCGCCTGCGCAGATCTGCTCTAAGGGCAAATACCACATCTTCAAGTTCCTCAATATGGAGGCCTGCAAGAGGAGCCAGGAGGAGCTGGAGAGACACCTGAGACCCACTGGATTCAACAGCTGGTGAGAAGAAAGAGGAGGGGGGTTGTTCTTAGTGGTCCCAATGACATATCACCAATGAGATATTTGAGTTTATTGTAACCTAAATCCACATTCGTACATCTTCGTTTTAAAACGCATCACTGCTGCTGCGTGTATGTCTGCCACCCACACAACGCCAGAGTTTTCAAGCACCTAAAACGGAGACATTTGGAACAGCTGCTCGCCCCGTTTTAGTTAGAGCACTCTGTTGTAGTAGACGTTTGGAGACAATGACAGTCACCTGCATTGACTTCCTGATTGGTTTGAATCGGTCACGACTTGACTACCAGCAGTAAAGGCAAGCTAGATTTGGTACTTCACAAATACAGAAAACCAATCGCTAATCGTTGAATATGCAAATGAAGGCAAAGAAACCGGAAACTTCCAGTGCACGCAGAGGCAGCGCATCCATGAGCCATCTTGTTGCGCACATTCTTCCACCGGTCAAACTACCACGAGCAGCTGTGGTGAGCGGGGCGCGCGGCCTGTGTTATTCGAATATCATGAATATTCATAGTCTCAGATTTAGTCATTGAGGGAGAGAGAGTGGATGGTTTTCAGGTCCATTTTAGAGGATTTTTTAAAAAACTTTTTTTTGGTAAACAATGTTAAACAAAATATTAGGCATAGCAGCTGCCATAACTAGAAATAAGTATTTTCCCAATAAAATCGGCATTTGAGCACACACTCTGAATAATCTAAACGTGAGGTGAGAGTATAAATGAAAGAGATGCAGTAAATGAAGAATGGAGGTACAGTTAATAAATGATGCCAGTGATCGGGGCTTGTTAACTAAGAGCAAGCAGAGTTTATCAAACTTTTCCCAGCTTGAATGGAGCTCCCGGTGAGCTGTTTTCATGAAACAGACTGAACCAAGGACAGAGATAAGGGAATATTTGACAGAAGAGCTCTGCATTTGATCTGGGACAGAAAAACATGAGTCTCTGACCTTTAGGTTTACACAAACCGTGTGTAACAGTTTGCCAACTGTGTGTTTCCCCTGCAGCCTGTCAGACCAAGAGCTGTTCACCGGTCAGTTTGGAGGACTGGACTCTGGCTTCAACAGTGTTGACAGCGGCAGCAAGAGATGGTCTGGGAATGAGGTGACACTACTGGACACATTAATGCCACTTTTAACATGTAATAAATCAAACCAGTTAAAGATTGACTGGGATATTTGAACTCACTACCACGACAGAGTCAATGCACTTTCATTTTACACCAACTAAAACATAGCAAAGGAGTGATATATTCAACAGCATAGCACTTCAATGCCACGATTCCGCTCTGCAGGTAATTATGCTCATTCACAAACGGTTTTGTGCACAAAACGCTGGAGGACATTTCACAGTATCATCGGACAGCACTGTGCGGATTGTTCTCACTGTAAGGTTCTAACCTGACGCACCAGATGGTTTGTTTGACTGAACCATCTGTAAAGGCTTCAGTGGAATGTGCTCGGTAAAGGGCAGGCACTTTCAAAATATAGTTGGCACGTGATTGGATGAACCATCCGTCTATCACCGCCTATCACTGTTGCTGAAATCAGTCGGGAGAAGAGAGAAGACATCTTCTCCTTGAAGAAAAGCTTCTGTAAGATGTTGATGAACAGTCACTTCTCGCTGTTGTCACACCTAAGACACAACCATTGTTGCCAGTAGTTCCTCACATGACGCTGATTAGTCCGAACCATGGTGGTTCAAGCAAATATCTTGGAGCCTAATGCGAGAGATTGTCTGGCATGAGGAGGAGTGATAAATATTTGAAATCTGAATAATGCTGTTAAACTTACACACATTGATGCCAATAATAATATAGCATTTGATGAAAAAAGCAACATATACAAATATAGCCTAGCCTCTGCCAAGCCCATAGAGATCAATGACTTTGTGATTAACTTTGTGTGTGTGTCCAGTCAGCAGATGACTTCTCAGAGCGTTCCCTCCGCATGGCTGAAGTCAGCAGAGACCAGAGGAACCTGGAGGAGGAGGAGGAGGAGGAGGAAGAGGAGGATGTATCTCCTCTGGAGCCGAACAAAAGTGAGGGAGGGCACACCTGCTGTAAGTCATTGCTTTTCATGAAATCATTGTTTGGAGGGTATTGTGGTCCTGAAGGATTTCTGAATCTGTAGATTTGGCTGCACATTAAGAGAAATGACAAACTCTCGTCTCCTCTCTTTGAAGTGAATGGAGAGGCCGAGCAGGTGGACTTCATTGACAGTAGCGTGACGGAGGAAGAGGAGGAGGAGACCAGGATGGGTCCACCCACGCCTCCTCTGGTACCAGTTATTCACAGACAGATCAGTCATTGTGTCATATTCCTTTTGTTATCTCAGAACAAGGAATTTATTGATCGTATCATTGATTTTCAGGATCAGAAGCAGAGGTCATCACCGTCACAAACCCAAGATTCAACAACATGCAGGTAAATCCTGTTAAACACACTGTACTGTGACAGATATCTCCTGTCTGCACGCTCCAGTCTGTTGACATTTTCGCCTCTCTAAACAGACGTCACACGATTCGTCTGCGTCTGTTGGGAATGCATCTTGGAAATCATAAATGAACCGAGAGGTCCGAGACTAATTCGTATTTGAGTATTAGGCTGGCTGTGCCAGGTTGGGAAACAACAAAAATGTAGAAAAAATGCAAAAAAGGTTTTATGCTTTGGAAGTGTGGAAAAGTTGGTTATTGATTAAAAAGTAACTGCAACTTAATTGTCACTCAAACTTCCTGTGCCAGGACAGAGGCAAAAATGGCTGCAGTTGAAAACATTGTGTGTCGTTAATGAGGAAACTTTAACCAAATGGTATTACGGCACCTGACTTGAGAATTAGCACGACCTCCTGCTTACCTCCATGAATCATCACCTTATATTCTCATAACAGTAGTAGATGGAAACAAGCACAGATTTCTATCTTCTTTTGCAGATATTCTGAATACTTGCACTATAGATCAAAGTGGCTCTAATCAAATCACAAAACAAGAAAATTGGTTTTGATCAGTTTAGGTCAACAAGTTTAGGAGGAAAGAGGAAAAACTTTGGTTTGACCGAAGAGGGATGTGTCAGCTGAACCTTTGACCACACCAGTAACGTGTCCCCATTCAGGGACAGCATCCCTCGGAGGACTCAGTCTTTGAAGGCGTGGTCTTCATAGACTGAGCAGACCGCGAGGGGTGGAACCAAGATGACACAGTCTGGTCTACAGAGCATTTCCTGTTTGTCTCACCAGGGTGTCAAAGCCTTGCAGTTGCATCGTAAGCACTTGCTGCAGATTAGCCACCTGCATAGCTAGCGCATTAGCTATGTCGCCGACGTGGAATTAATCCTGGTATAGGTTGGCTCGGGAATGGAAATTGGACAGCCTAGTTGTGTCGTTATGATGCAATCGGTCTTCAAAAGCAGCCTCTGGAGGATGTGGCCGCTGAATTGATACAAAGCTTGTATGTCGTAGTTGTTGCCTCACCCAGCTGTGATGTCACTTGGTACCATATTGCCACAATACACCACTACCGCACAGAGTGTGGGAAAAGCCTATTGTCTCTACAAGTTGGCAGGACAAGCCAGATCATTGGATTGAGAGCAGTAAGTCTTAAACACAAAACAATATCATTTGCAGAAGAAAACAGGTATGTTGTGCTCAGCACAAACGTGGAGGAGGCTGCTTCTTCCAGACTGAAGAGTGGTGTGGGAGTTTCTGGAGACAGCAGATGGTGGAAGAGAACCATCACTACTTGTTCATCTGCTTTTGGGAGGAGAGAGGAAGGACAAGAAGCAACAGGGTTTATAGATAACCTCTTAAAGGAAACTTTTTTTTCATAACACTTTTCACATCAGATGCTCTGACCTCTACCTGGGTACTCACCAAGGTGTTCCACTACATTTACATGTCAAACTCAGTTCTACTCAGCCTGCCTCTGTGACAATCCTTCATTTTAATTCAGCCGTGTGTAGATAGATAGAGATAGAGACTTTATTGTCATTGAAAAAAAACAACGAAATTCAGGTGCAAGTACTGGAGTCAATATATATATATAAAAGTATATAATATATAAAAATAAATAATCCTTTCATTCATCATCCATCCATACTCACTCATACTCACTTCCATGCCAGCATATTTAACATACACTCATTGCCAACGTAGCACTCCCTGGTTGGAAACTTAGTCACTCTGACGGACAAAGACAGCAAAGGTTTTATCACTTTTTTCTCTGCCTCTATTTCCTTCTTTGTTTCACAAGGTCACTTCACAGGGTATTTGAAGAGCTGGGAAAAGTCAATACCCTGCTATTCTCAGTGCTTACAGTGTGTTTTCCCCTCACTGCCCCCCACATGCAGCCATGTGGATGCTGTTATCTTGGAAAGTTCACAGCACTGACACACTGGCTCACCCACCCTTCACTTATAATTGAAACGGCGTACACTGTGTTCAGCTACATGTATTTGTGCTGAAGCCCAGCAGGCAGCTTTTATCATGCTGCTCTCCAGTTCTGTCACCAAGATAACTACATTCTTGAGACCGAGTTTCCCATGAGTCCTATTGGCTACATATTAATATGTGACCCAGTCCCAGGGCCATTGTTCGCAGCCTCTGGAGCAACAACCAGCACACGATCCATTGTTCTCTGTCTGAGTTTTATTAACTGTACTATGGCCAAACTATAACCGTTCATCCAGCTCTCAAGCACTGATTAAGCCAAAACATGGTTTTATTCCTTTTGACTGAAGTAGATTTAGTTTAGGTGTCTGCTCTACAAACACATCACTTCACAATCATGCTGTTGCCTGAACAAACGGATGTTCTAAATCTCAGCTTCCAGCACTTCCTGTGGGACGTCTAAAAATAGACTACAGAGACTTAAAATGGAAATTTTAAAAAAACATGAACAAAATCTTATTTTCATTTTTCACATACATGTAATTTATACAAACCAAGCTTCACAGTAATGTTTAAAGTCTTATCAGATTCACATTGACAAGACTTGATTAAAACTTTAATGTGCTCATGTTTAGTTTGTAAAAGTGCTTGGACCTCTGTAGAATTTTCATAAAATGTTGTACAAAGTATATTTGGATGGACACATACTGTAGGTCATGTGTATCAATGCCTACATGGCCAGGCGCAGGACTTTTTTACAGATGTTTTAGTGCGTCAGTGACCAGATTAATCTTACTCTAATGTGTGGAATCTCTGCATGTATGTCTGATTCTAATAATTTGTTTATCTCAAAAACTGTTCATCTGATCTACTTCAAACTTGGAAGGTGTGCTGTGGTGAATTTTGGTGTCAATTATCTCTGCCAAGACCCAAAAGTCTCTTTAAATCAAATCATGCTGCACCAAATTGCACACACTCATAGACACCAGTCCCCCAAACATGACAGATTTTTTTTCATTAAACTCCATGCATTATTTTTTTGGGAAATCTGGGAAAATGTCAAAAAAGTGTGTGTCCAAATCCCCCACCAACATTGGATGGTTCTTTCTTGGACCATGTCCCATTCTTCCACCAGGTTTCATGGAAATCTGCTCAGTGTTTTTTGTGTAATCCTGATGACAAACAAACAAACAAATAAATGCACCTTGGGGCGAAACCATGTAATAAACAAGCAAACAGTGCTCTGTAGCACTGGGGGTTGGGACTCATCAATGTATGTGACGTCATTGATCAGCACCACCGATTACAGCTGATTCTCCAGTTGAGGTTTGTGCGTACTGATTCAAGCTTCACCAAATTTTGAATAAACGGGAACAGCTCTTTCCTGCCACGGCTCAATTACTGCAGGTGACTTTCGCTGGAGAAGGCCAATTACTTGAACTATTATAATGTTCAGCATAGTGAATCATCAGATATCATAGATTTGGTTCTTCTGGATTTAAGTCTCTTTTTTTTTCAGCTTTGGGCTAAGATCTGGAAAATCTCACCAGATGATTTGAGACATGAGAGCTGTCACTTAAAAAAATATTGGAATGATTGAGAACCAGAACCATTCATTTGAATACAGCCCAGCACATCGATCCTACACTAGGATGTAGACTTGAAGTTCCGTCCATTTATGGGGGCTCGAGGCTGACGTTAAAAAAAGCAGTTACTTTTTACAAAGTTATTCCAGATACAATTCAGCTCTTTGTCCCCACTTTTGAACAATCGCTCAGTTTTTAAGTGTCAACTCTACTGATAATATCTAAAATACTTCCTTAGACTAACTATGGAGTTATCTAGCCATTCACAGTTGTTAGAAAATGGTGTGTGGGTGTGTTGTTATTATTATTATTTTAAATGCACCAATCTTTAGAGATATTGAGATTCAAAAACGTTTGTCTTATTTGCCTCACTGGTGTTCTCTCTCTCTCTCTCTTTGTGTCTACTCTGCAGGTCCAGCCTCCACGTGGAGGTGGGCCCCCAGTCGTCAGCCTCCTCGTCTCCCTTGTCCCCCTCCAGCCCCACCTTGGAGGAGCGGAGGAGGCCGGGCACCCTGTTCATCTGGCAGGAGAGAGAGCGGCTGCAGCAGCAGCAGAGGGAGAAGGCCAGGTCAACCCTAACACTCAGTCACCGTGATTAATGAATGTCGATATTTGTAAAGTGACATTTTTTTAACTGTAAGGCCGAATGTTTGATGTCACAAGGGACACAAAGCATTACTGCAGGCAAAGGCGGAAGTGTCCGAAGAGGCTTGAGGCATGTGAATGGATTAGGCACACACATCACATGACATGAGCAACATGAATGTGACTCTGCAAACTTTTGCAGCTTGGAGAAGTTTTTGTGTGCAGCAGTTTGTGCTCATCACATTAGGAGTAGCTCTCTGTCAGAGGCCACTCCCTACTGCCCCTCTCATATCTAATTATACGCTCTCCATGTCCAAAACTCTAATTTTGCAGTTTGCTGAAGTCGTCGACCAAAACAGGAAGTCATGTGGCCACAGCACCGCAGGCAGGAAGTAGCTCAGCGTAAGTAAAGCCTGTAGAGCAGATGGAGACAGATCATGAGACACTGAGTGACTGTCTCAGTTACAGTCGTCTCATCCATTTTCCTTAGTTCGACTCTGTCTCTGATTCAAATGACGAAAAAGCCAAAGCGAGTTTCTGTGGTGTGTAAACTCAGTGTGTGTCTCCCCCTAGTGGTGCATCTCCAGAGAACAGCAGCTCCCTGTCAGGCCTGCGGCAGAGATGTGCTGTGAGTAGCGTCCTTCATTCCCTCAAGTGAATACAGCCGTCTCCTCTGTTGTAAATCTCACTTATCTCTTTTTAGAGCGCTGAACAGATGGGCACAGTGTCTCCCTCAGTACTTCTACAACACTCCTACAGTAGAACAGGTACTGTACAACACACACACACACTCAAACCACAGCTTTATGAAAGAATGATCAGTAATGAAATACTAAACTAATAAATCCTTGTGTCATGGTGACAATAAAAGGGGGACAACTCTAATATGGCTCCAGTACTAATTCAGCAACACAGTCTATTTAACTCACTTAAAAGCCTCAGGATGCTTCAAATGAACTTAGCTGTATAAAGCAAGTGTATTGATGTCTGTTTGAAAATGGCCACACTGGTCACATGGAATGAAATGATACAGACATGGACCCCCCCATCCCGTACCTATCTTTTTTTTTCTCGACACAATTACACAGAATGCCAAATGTTAGTCACAGACTCCTCAAAGGCTAAAGATGGTGATTGCAGTTTGCTGTCATACCTTGGCTGATTACTGTGACAGAGAATAAATGTCAAACTGTTGATATTTTTTTAAATATTCCTTATCTGTTAAGTTACATCATTGATGAAAACTGTACATCAGTTTATTCTCTGTAGGTGTCCCCATGTGAAAAATGTAAAGGTGAAATTATGAACCAGTGGCATTCTTCCTTTTTCCCAGTTACGTGAATAATAAGAACTTATTTTAAACTTACTACTAGTTTGTTGGTGGGTTTTTTTGGGAAGCAACCAAATTGTTTACAAATTTATGAAGGAAATATGGAACATGGCATCAAATGTTTGGTCACATTCTTGGTCAAAAACTGTGGTTTTGGTCAGAGTTTGTTAATTTGAGAAGTTGAGGCTCTGTTGGTTGTTTGTGAGAATTTGTTCTTCACCTTGGAAAATGGCTTAGTTTGACATAAAACCTCCTTGTTCACAGTCTCCACTTACTAACTTTTCTGAAGATTTTGAACACGCTTCCTTTGAGGAGGTCTGTGAAAGCTCCACGAAATTTACTGTAGTAAGTGGACCTTGAGTTTAGATTTAATTTTATTAATTTTTTTTGTCAAAGTCATGTTGCTATCTGAACCTAAAATGCTGAGGTATTGTATACTGCCCAGTCTTACATACCACTCTGTGTATTTGTCTTCCATCTTGAGAGTGTTTTCTTGAGCTTGGAAATAAAATGAATGTCACCTCCTCCTGTCTGGTTGTGATATAGAAATACCATGGTTTGCAGATATGTGCTTTGTGAGTGTATCTGGCCTCACATATTGGTAATCTTGACATGAATGTTTGTGTCAGATGTCCCGTCCTCCACGAAGACGTCCCCTCCACCCGGTCAGGCCCAGAAACCCAACAGCTTCCTGTTCCGCTCCTCCTCCCGGAACAATGTCAAACCCACAGGTAGGAACAACACAACACATACACACACCTAGCCGATCACTGCCTTGGCAACGTTTCAGCACTGTTTACCGTCTGGTTGTCAGGCGCCATCTTTACTCTCGGCGAGTCTGGCAGAAGTGAGTCTCGCACGACGCTGCGTTCTCCCACAGACGAGAGGCTAGACATCACCCAACTACGCAAGGTAACACACTTTTTTTTTTGTCAAATTGAATATGGATATGGGTCTTATCATTGGATAATAAGTAGTTAATCATATTTATTACCCTTTGCCTCGGTGTGGCCGAGCAAGCAGGATACAATTGCACCCCTGACGGTGTGTGTATTAGTACATTTTTAGTGTGTGCTGTGTGAAACGTGCTGCTGCTACACCAGAATTTCCCAGCTTGGGATGAATAAAGTATTTATCTATCTATCTATCTATCTATCTACATGATGGGAATATTACTTGGGAGGGTATCTACAGATGAGGTAGACAAAAATATGGCCCTGAAAACATATTTTCAAAGATATCTCTGCAAAAATCATAGAGACTATCTAAAGATTTGATTGATCAGAAAAGGATTCCTATAATATGATCATCAAGTCATGAATAGGTCACAGAGAAGTCAGAAAATGACATCATGCATATTTCCGTAAAGGTATAAGATATTCCATAATTTGTGTCTACAGACAGGACCTAAAGCTCATATAGATAGAAACATAATTTACAGCATAATCATATGGTTGGAATGATGTCATCATGATGCCACTATAAAGTCAGAAGATGACGTCATATAGTGTAGTCGTGTATTAACTCATGCAACAAATAAGATTAGAGACATGATCTACAGCTTATTTAACCAATCATTTGTCATCAAATGGTATAAATGACATCAGGATGTAGACATTATGAAATGGCATTATTACAAATAAAGAAGTCAGCATTGTCTGATTCGGACATTATTTACATTATTTGCTGGGTAAGCTTCCGCCTTCTGATGCTATTCATTGGTAGAATGTGTCGGTACCACATTGGTTGTTTGATGGCAGATCTTAACCTTTTGTGATTCTGATGAGATTGTACTAGAAGCCATAAATGTATTTATTGCTTTTTGATAAGCACTTACTTTCCCCCTTTGATTGGGCTGTAAATGCTGTGTAGTCGGCAGGAAGTACAGGTAGTGACTCTCTCTGCCTCCCTCCTCAGACTCTGGAGTCTCGGCTGAAGATCACTCTGCCTGAGGATCTGGGTGAGGCCTTATACAACGGCACCGTCCTCTGCCAGCTGGTCAACCAGATTCGACCGCGCTCCGTTTCAATCATCCACATTCCCTCCCCAGCCGTGGTGAGTGTGATGAACTCATCTTTACGGCTCTGCCCAGAAATGATCGGTTGTTTCCTCTCTAGAAAACAAAAAATACACGTGATAGTTTTAGGAAAATTATTAGAAGAGACTAAATAACACATTCTCCCTCTTACTCTACTCTCTGAGTGTTACAGCACAGTCAGACTTCTTTTTTATGTGGAAGGATCTGGTCGTGAATTGACCCACCACTTTGATTCAATCCGGTGGAACTCGTGAACTCACAATGTTTCCCAATGTCTGGCCAGTGTTAGAGGAGCTGTCGTGAGTGTAACGACAATAAGATGTTTGATAAAATGCTGCGTAATTTGCAAGTCTGTGGTATGTTGCTGGGAGCCCACTCGCCATGCTAGCTTAGAGTTTATGTTTAAAACCCAACCCACTTGACATAAAGAAGACCAGACTGATCCAGATTAATTCACTCTGGTGTGACCAGCAGCTTATGGTTGCTAATGTTAGCAGAGCTGAGA
The DNA here is from genome assembly GCF_022379125.1 of Scophthalmus maximus. Taxonomy (NCBI): domain Eukaryota; kingdom Metazoa; phylum Chordata; class Actinopteri; order Pleuronectiformes; family Scophthalmidae; genus Scophthalmus; species Scophthalmus maximus. The sequence goes on along the minus strand of NC_061515.1, from coordinate 26,394,600 downwards.
CAGCTCTACTGTGCAACTGACGGTCAACTTGTCTTCTGTACTTGTGCTACAGTTTCACTCAAGCATTTCACTCATTAACATCTCAACACTGCTTGTGCTCCTGTTCCACTTGCTCTCAATCAGGGCAGCTAACAGTGACCAATTTCTTTACATTTTCTTCAGACATGATACTGAATTTAACAAAGACAACAGGTTGAGGTTGTAGTGTGCATCAAGTTAAATTTACAGAAGCAGATCACAAAACATGGTGCCCCGGTTTTCTGAAGTGATGAAATATAAGAGAAGAGACATTTGGACTGAAGGGGCCTGATGGTCTCTGCAGATGAGATTTTAAAATTTACACCATCCTGATCCTTACTAATGAAAAAAAAAAGGTAACCCTTTATTTTACAGTCAGCTAATTACATGGTATTTACTAAGAAACTAGATGGTAACAATATATAGTTACGAGGAAAGTACCAAAAATAACTTATGGGAAATACTAAGTTATTACCTATTAAGTACATGTAAATGACTAGGAAAGTATATGGTAATACAATCTATGTATTAAAAAAGTACCGATACGGAAACGATAGTAAGTACATGAAAACCTACGAGGAAACTAGTAATACAATCTAGGTACTAAGAAAGTACCCATAGGAAATGGATGTAAGTTCTAAATTATTACCTATTAAGTACATGGAAACCCTACGAGGAAAGTAGATGGTATTACAATATATATATTAACAAAGTACCAGAAGGAAAGCTGTAAGTACTAAGTTATTATATAGTAAGTACATACAATACATTGGTGACTTCCAGTTACTTACCTTTTTATACCATTAACTGCCAAGTTAATGGTATAAAAAGTATTCCCTTCTGGCTTGATGATCTGTCATGGGTACTTAATGAACTGTCAAAGTGTCTAGTTCTTTCCCAGAACTTAATTATTAAGTTCCGTGTACTGAACATGTACATGGACTGTAAAATAAAGCCATGCATATTTCCGTGTTAATACCGAGTATTTTCTTACCAAGTAAACATAGTCTACTTTCAAACGGTTGGATTTGATAAACTCAAATAAAGGGTTAATGAAAACAAATAAAGGGTTACCCCAAAAAAAGGCTTTTTCAAAGCAAATTAGTCATTTTGCATAAATTTTATTTTTTACATAAATGTGGTTGTGCGTTGCTTTTGTTTTCAGCCAAAACTGAGTTCAGCAAAGTGTCGACTCAACGTGGAAAACTTCATTGCTGCTTGTCGCAAGCTGGGAGTCCCCGAGGTAAATCCACACACAATGGTTGTTTTCACTTTCTCACCCTTTCATTACAACTCATGGATGTTTTGCGTACTCTGATGTTGCAATGCAAAGTATAAAAAAGTATTCCAATTTCCAATGTGCTTTAAGCTCAGTTGTTTTGCTCCATTGTCCTGTCAGGGTTGGACTGAAAGGTTCAGATTTCAGTCCAACCCTCACTCTGCTTTGTGTAATTCTAAACTCTGTTTTGTCCCTTTCTCGTCTCCTCAGTTTTAACAACATGTATTTTCCTCCGTGTGTGTGTGTGTGTGTGTGTGTGTGTGTGTGTGTGTGTGTGTGTGTGTGTGTGTGTGTGTGTGTGTGTGTGTGTGTGTGTGTGTGTGTGTGTGTGTGTGTGTGTGTGTGTGTGTGTGTGTGTGTGTGTGTGTGTGTGTGTGTGTGTGTCCGTCCTGTCCAGACTGACGTGTGTGTGAGCTCTGATGTGCTTCTGTGTAAGCTGCCCGCTGTGCTGCGCTGTGTGGCGGCCCTGCTGGCCACGAAGGGGGGTGGAATGGCGGAGGACCACTCCCCTTGCCACTCCTCACCTTCGACTTCATCGTCGTCCACCTCCTCCTCGTCCTCGCTGCTGTCCACAGATTTCCTGCTCTTCTACTGTGCGGCCATGGCCATGCTCTACTTCCTCTACTGCTACCTGCTCACCTAGAGGAGACACACACACACACACACAACACAAAGTACTTACACAGTCACATGTTGAACTGCTCTACAAACACAAACAGAAACATGTACCGCAGTCGAAGTTTTGTAAAGTCTGAGGCCAACACACAGCTGCTCTCACAGCTGTCATCTCAGACTGTGTGTGAGTGTGCGTGTGTGTGTGTGTGTGCGTGTGTGTGTGTAATATGCATACTCTGTGTGACTGTAGAGCAGATGTCAAGAGACCTGAGAGTGTGTGTTGAATGTTGGAGCCTTATAGAGCGGGCAGTCGAGCACCTTTAACAGAATACACTACTCAGACTTCATTTTTACGTTGACACGAATGGAAAGCACTAAAGTGATGGACAAATGCTGCCTGAGAGCAGATGAACAGTAAAATGCCTTAGCTTAGTTTAGCCTTCACTCAGTAACATGGTTAACTGTCAGGTGCTCAGAGGCAAAAATCAATCTCTCTGGTTGGGACATGACTGGGGCAGAGCAAAGGACGCACACCCTCAGTCAACAGCATTTACACTTTACAAATTATTCCTAGTCTAAACTGGAATATCTTCCTTCACAGCTTTTTGATTCTGCACGATGTAAAGCAACAAAGCATTGAGACACTCAAAGAAGTTTCTTGAGAGCAGAGCACACAAAGCCGCAACAAGCACAAGCCCTTTACTTTGGACCTGTTCAGACCTGGTGTTAACATCCATTTCGATTGTGGCGTTAGCCTCAAATATATTGGCGCATGTGAAACGCTGAGACGTGCAAAAATACTTTTGGTTTCTGTAGTTGGTCAGAGGACGTCAGCTGAGTAGACGGTCGAGCACACACCCATGTTCACACTGCTTAAAGAATGTGGACACGTGAGTCTGAGTGATCAGATCTCAAATGGATCCTGGGTGCGTTTACACCTGAACTTTGCCATCACAAGCTGTCCACTTGTGATGAAATCATCTCAGGATGGATAGCAAACAACCGACTGCCAACACGTACAGGATACAACATGCCTGTAGCCATCAAACACAACTGAACGCATAGCTCACTTACACAGAGAAACATTAGTATTCATTTGGAGTTGTATTTGTGTCAAACTGATGAAAGTGGACGTGTAACGTTCACTGCAAACATGAGAGAGAGCCTTGAAACAACCAGAACAGTGATGTCAGTGGGCCATGAAACAAAAACAGCAAGCTAATTCTTTGTGGGTCGGTCATGAGTGGCACTTTTCATATTCCACACAAACATTTAATCCATTTTTAAATTAAAGAATATTGACTGGTGCAGGTTTAAGACACATTTACACTGAGAATGAGAAACCCCTTATACCAGACTACAACTCAAACCAAAAGTTGTGTTAAAACTTGGGTTTGACTTTCAAAGTGTATACTATCAGATTAGATAACATAGTACTTACCAAAGTAATTGTCGAGTTCTGGGCTTGTGGCAGTGTCATTAAACAAACACGAGCAGTCCGACCGGTGTATAGAACAGAATTAGGAAGCAGTGATAAATCGTCGTGGTCTGCAGGATGCTTAAGCAGCTTATCTAAATGCTGCTGTTTCTAGTCAGAATTACAAAATGCTGACGACTGACTGGATATCCAAGAAAACTGGGTGGTTGGATAAATGTTTAAATATTCTCATCACTCAACCAGAAAGAAACTGTTGTTGTTAAGCTCTGCCCGTCAAGTTATAAGTGAACCACTGAGATTTCTTCTGCCTCCAGAGCATTTCTCTCTGGGAGAGGTCACAGCTTAAACTCCAGTCCGCATGTCTGTAGCTGTTTATATACAGTCTATGGTCTGTAGGCACATAACTCATCCTGAGAGAGAAGCTGTCGCGGTGACCAGAGAGTGAATTGTGAATGTGAATTTTTTTTAAGCCTTGAGGCAGATGCAAGTTAGTTGCTATGGGCCCTGGATGTTAAGCGATGTTATTGTTCTCACAACAACGTGACAGTGAGACAAAGAATAATACAGTGCCTGTTCTTGAATGAACCCCGACCACTTGCAGAGACTGCTCTTGTTTCTGTCTCTGCTATGTTAAATGTGAGCAGCAGGGGGCGATGTCGCTTCACCAACCCCCCAGCTCGAACAGACGGTACAAACCCCAACAGGATGTTTGTGTGTGTGCGTGTTAACTTCTTTTTGGGGTTGTCACTGGTCCTTTTGACTAGCTGACTTTGTGTTTGTATAAATGTAAACAAGATGTTAAATTATTGCTTTTTTATTTTAGTATTTTCTCATTGGTGCGTTTTGTGTTTTTGGTGAACAAGCACAGGCGTCACTAATTTGGTTCAGCCTGTACGCAAATGTTTTTTTTAAAGCCTGTTAAGGCTTTGTGAAATCAGCGTGTGTTATAAATCACACACACAAACAGGTCAATTAGAAGTAATCAATATTCAATTATTCAGAGGTAAAATGACATTGATTGTTTAAAAGTTTTGCCCTTCGTTGGACTGGTAAATAATTAATTCCTTAGGCTACACATTTCACAGAGCATCAAATGATCTGCGCTGATTCGCCACACGCTGTGTCTGGCTTATTGCTCATAGCAGGTCAATGTCAATCACACAGATTGTAATCTAATCACTGTGTTCATTTGACTGATGTGGGCTTCAAATGTTTAATGAAATCCAGATTGTCTAAACAGAGCCCCATAAATAGACTGACATTAAACTAACGAAGTAGGGTGACCAACATAAATTATTCATATGGAACTATTCCATCGAATGTCATGGGAAAATTAAATGAATAAATGATCTAAATTATACATTGGTATGCTTTTCTTTTGTAGCTGTGAGAGAGAGAGTGAGAGAGGAACGTCATAATATCAAAAATAAACGGTGAACTTGTCCCTGAATCAGCGAAGGCTGATCCCAGTGCTGCTACGCCCAGAGCAGTCTTAAAATGTGGAGCCCCAATAATACATTGTGTAAAATATATACATTCATTAGTAATTCATCAAACGATATAAGGAGTTATTACATTTGAACTGTTATTTCTTTCTTATGCGGACCGATTCTCTCTCTCCTGTGAACAACCCCCACCATTCCCCGAACCGCTGACTCCTTTACGCAATGCCGGGGTCAGTGGTGTTCACGTCAGGCTGCTCTTTCACTTCCTATAATGACTCTCTTGCCCTGCACTTGCAGCGAACGCCTCAAAGGCTGTCTGTGTCTGACGGGTGGCCCTCACCACTGAGCAGCCCGTGGATTCACCCTCCTTGGGTTGGACCACTTGTTCACTGTTTCTGTAGGGTATCGGCCCTCGGCCCATGACCTGACTCGCCAAACGGCTGAATCACAACGAGCAGGTCGATGCAGAGTTTCGTTCAATTTATTTTTTATCCTTGTGTGCCTCCGATTCAATGCCACCTCTCTTAAGCAAGCCCAGCAAATGCCACCATAGTAGTTCTGTTAGCTCTTTCTTTTCATTCTGAAATAACAAACTGGCTGTTGCAGTAAATAACCGCAGTACACAGAGTAACTAACGTCTCAACTTGTATTTAGTTTAATAGGACTACAAATGCTAAGTAGGGTTGTGAGCAAGATTCAACATTCGTTGTCCAGAGAGAACCTCCCTTTTTCGTTCTTGTGTTGTACAAAATTAAATCCAAATGCAGTTGAGGTAAATCTGGAGCAGTAAACCAACACAGCAACAACTGCTGGTTGGTTGATTCAGCTAACAGGAGCTAACTTACTAATTTATGAGCAGTTGTTGAGCTTGCTAGCTAAAAGGCCTGATGGAAAAAAAAGCCATCTCCCTGTGTGAATTGCTTAGTAATCGTCATTCATAATATATGTCAAAAAAACAATATTATAGTATTTTTACATACAAAACTGCCAGTTGGCAGGTGGCACACAGGGAACTACGCTGTAAGATTCATAAGTTAAATCCGCAGGCGTAGGCAAAAACCTTGCGTTTTTACCGGACACAAATATATATGCCAAATCAAATAGTCAAAGTTCTAAAAAATGTTCACTGTTTTTTTTTTTAAGAGAGGTGTAGGGTTACATGACGGGGTGAAAGGTCAGAGGGCTGTGATGCTGTCACTGTTTATGAAAGAAATGAAATGTGACGATAAAAAGACAATTACATAAAAATAACCTATGAAATGTGACGACATGAAAATAACAATGAACTAACATTTTATGTTAATGAGTTGATCATTTCTCAAATCACTTTCCAAATTGGTTCCTTTATATATTTCATACAATTTATTTGCGCGTCTTAATTTCACAATGTCTTCATTGAATGTTAAACAAGTCGAGGCCCCAGATTTGACAACAGCCATTCTGTTGAAATTGAAATATACTCTCTTATTCAACAAGTCATTGTACAGCACACTGGTTATTATTGTCTGCCGTCCATTTTATGTCCACATCTCTGCTGTCTAGAGGTTAGAATGTCCACTGTAAAAACCTCCCTTCCCATGTCTGGAGTTTTTTATTAGCCTGCTGTTAAGATTACATTTATACTGTTTCAATTGAAATGTATATTTTATAAATGAAACTGAACAAGCAACACACGGTAATTCGTTCACTGGCTTAGACCAAGCTATATTCTTAAACATGTTAGCGGAACAGAAATACTGCTGTGTTTTATATTTATGATACTCTTGTATAATTAAGAATCATTCGTTGAGTTTATATAAATCTATATGTAAAGTTTTTCTTTTCTTCCCGCTGTAAAGAAATTATTAAAACTGAAACCTTGACATGTGCTGTTTGTCTGCTTGCCCGCTGTCTTGCTTTTGCTTAATCGGCCAAAAACTAAATGTGATCAGGGTATCTGCAGCTGGCTGAACATTTTAATATGCCCCCCCCCCCCAAAAAAAATCTAAATTTTGTAAATGTGGAAATATTCTATATTTTTGTTCCTTTGGTCAAATACAATGAGCCAGTGTCCTCTAGCACAGATTATTATTATTATAAGGTAGTTTAATCCTCCACTAAATATAGTCTCCAACAGTCTCCTCCTGCATTAAGAAACGACTCATCCCTTTTCAGAAATGAAGCGATATATTTGAAAGCTTTACATGTGTGTTCCTCGTCCAAGTTCAAATTTCGAGCACGGCGTCTTTGTTGCCCCGATCGAGGGGCAATGGGGGAAAATGTCTGTTTCATGATATCGGGCGTGTTTCAAATCCTAATTGGTACAAAAAAAAACACAAACAAATTTTAACGTTTGAAATACTTTGTGAGAGCCATTCGTAGCTGAGGTGGTGAACAGATAGGCCTTTCTGTTCTTACTGTAGCACGAAGAGCAAAGAGAATGTTCATCAAGGGCTTCGATCAAAAACTGGTGTATGTGCTTCGTGAGGCCGACATCTCACCTCTGGGGTTTGTTGTTTCTTCCAACTCGGCACAAGAAATCTTGTGCTTGAACACCGACTCACTACAGTTGGTGAGAACGACCCACACGAAGACGAGCTTCGTGAGTCGAAGTCTAAAGGGTTGTTCGAAAGCCTCTAGAGGTTGGCAGATGTCAGATGTATGTCTGGTTAACTTCTCAGATGGGCGTTTGTTGACAAAGGAAAAAATCTCGGATGATTCCACATCTACCACTTCAAACTAAATGAGCGAGTGTGCGCAGCCCCTGCAGATGTCCTGATGTGAATCCACTGTGCCCTGTGCTTTAACCCCGTCCGAGGCCCCTCTGTGCTCTGCAGGAGGTTTGCCTCACGAATGCCAGCCGGCCCGAGCCGGAGCGTAGTGCGTGTGTTGAGTCTCGGTCAGAGACGAGGCCGCATCGGCCTGTAGGTTGGTATGGCACCTGCGCTGCTGCCTTCCCCCTCGGTCTCCCCCTCGCCGCATCACCTCCGCGTGCGGCCGGCCTGCTGCCCAGACACGCCCGTGGGGCCCCACAGGCTCTGGGTTCTCATGGGTGTCATCAGACCTCAGGTTCAACAGTTGATCAGCTCATCGCGACAGAGTCGGTGGCGCTGATTATGAAGATTGAGTCTTTTTGAAATTCCTAGTGGGCCTTTACTGGGACATGTCAATTTCTTTGTGGGGGAGCGAGTTCCTCTCGCAGGTTCCATCTGAAATGAAACAAGCCTCAGAACCAGTGCAGCAGACATCAGGCAGTGCAGGGGGGGCAAACCAATTTAGATTCATACTTGAATGCTGAGATCTGATGCAACAACTTTCAGGATAGAATAATAAACCCTTGAATTATTGCTGTAAAAGCAGTAAAAAAAAAAAAAAAAGCATGAAAACAAAAAATCCTTCAGCAAGATTTGAAGAAAAAAAAGCACAGACATTCAATTCTCAAGGTTAACCAATACCAATTTATTTGCTTGGAAACCATCTAAGTCTGAGCTATGACGATGCACTATCCACGTCATGGCATTACACAAGGCCAGGTCAATCTCTTTGGGGCGTTTACCTTTATATGTGTTTCTGTCTTCTCTTTTCCCGGGAGAAACGTCGAGCGATAATCTATGTACAGCATCAGGCTTCTTTTTTTGCTTTTTTTTAACAGTGCACATGAAACTGCCACATCCCCATATTAGGTCAAACTAGTTCATCAGTTACAGAGCCACGTCATTCACCTCGTAAGGATGCGCCGGCAGATTGCAGTGAGACGGGCCCGGACTGTGGATGGAGCGACGGCGGCGGACGCGTTGCCATGAAATGTGTGCAGGCGACCTGGTGGTCGGCCAACTCGCCCCAGTGCCACCACGTGTAGTGAGTCACTGACCCTCCACGACCCCGTCGTCTCGGCACCCACTGAATGGACCGATCCGGACTTCTCATCTCGCGCCACCCTCGGGTCAAAGCGTCACCCTGTCCAGTGCTTTTGCTTTGTGATCAAATATCTGCAACCCCCCCCCCCCCCCCCCCCCCCCCCCCCCTTCCCGGCTCGGCTGCAACTTTCCAAGGCCAACATGCCCAATTAAAAAGAATGAAGACTGTAGGCTAAACATAATTGCCAATTGATTTGCTAAAAGTGGTTAAAACCACTAAGTCCATCCAAGTTACTGCTCACCCGTCATATCCACTCATATCTCATCCACATGCTTTATTATTCTGTCGCTGATCACATTTTTTCTGCGAACCCAGACCCTGATCAGAGTCAGCTGTAAGTTGTGTTTTGTCGAACCATCTGCAGGCCTGTGAGCCTGCGGTGTTAGTTTGACTTGCCGCAGGCCCGGTCGGATGCTTCTGTCCCTTCAGCGGCGGATCCAAGTTTGTTGTCCGAGCAACGAGCGTCAGTCAAACAGGAAGTAGGCAACAAGCCCAATCCGCACAAGTGCACATTCAGCTGAATCAAGATATTCCAAGATGTGGTCCTGAAACGTTGCATCACAAGAATAAAAGTGTTTACTGTAGAATGACCAGTACTGGATTTAGCAAGGCCAAATCTGATAATGTCTCAGCTGATATTACCTAATAAATAATATAAATAAACAATTTTTGAAAAAAAAAATCCCCCAAATTAGTTAATTAAAGAATTTTAAACAAGATATGCTGTTTTACACTACAGTCCCCAGGTTTGTAAATGGGATTTAGGGAAAGCAGCTAAAGAAAATGCTAATTGATGCAATTTAGTTTTTACTTTTTCAAACGTTGGCGAACTTAAAAAAAGGATTCAAAAGAAACTGAATCCGACGTATTTTCAATATGAATTGGTCAGATGTGAGTGGCGCTCTTCTCCTTTTTCCTACGCCACTGTGACAAGTGGATCATTTCACTCACAGCTCGGATTCGCAAGCGTTTCCAGAGATCGTTTCAAATTGTGCTTTTTTATCTCGATCAACCGCAAACGGCGAATTGATGAAATGAGATTGTCCGTGGGTAATACTCTGTGCATCTTCAAGGCTTTCTTCTCTCTTAAGCAGCATGGCTTGCTGACAACTTAACAGTGTCCTGTCTACAAACACGGGGGCCTGTTATTGGATTAGCCCAAACCCTTAATCCAAACACAAACAGAAATGTAAGAACAACAAAATTGGAATTATGCACCGGAACTATTATAGTAGACTGGACTCACACTAGGAAAAAAAAAAGGCAGTTCTATTAAGTTTACTCCCTGGCTCAGCCCATCCAGAGGCCACAGGGAAAAGATGCAATGTGTGTTGCAATGTCTTAAAGGGATAGTTCAGTGTAATTGAAGTGGGGTTGTATGAGTTACGTATGCACAGTCAATATGTGACCTTATGGAGACGGTGATCAAGACGTCGAAAAAGACGTTCTGCGGTCGTCCCCTCTGCAACAGTGGGACTGAGACTTACGCTGCCTCCACTTCTCCTCCCCTCCTTCCCCTTCTCCTCCAAACTCCGTTACATGACATCGCTGATCACCATCTCCATAAGGTGACACATTAACTATGCATAAGTAACTCATACAACCCCACTTCAAAATCACTGAACTGTCCCTTTAAGACATCAATGAGGGCTGAGGGTGGCATGTTAAAAGACCTAACTGACACATAGGGACAAAAAGCAAAGTCTAGCTTGTTGGCTATCATTATTATTATTATTATTATTATTATTATTAAGTGAAACACACATTACCTGCATCTGCTCACTCCTCCTCTGTGCCCTCCCCCAGGACTCCTTGTGTTCGCCTCAGCTCATCATGGAAGACCAGGGGCTGAGTCGGCTGGCCCAGACCATCCAGCTGCTGGTCAGCCCGGCCGACGGCTCCCAGAGGGCCCCGAAGCAGGAAACATCTGGGGCTCATGGCTCGGCACAAGGCCAGTAAACACGCAGCTGCCCCGTCCGCAGCATCGCACCAGAGAGATGCAACTCAGGACCAGTGTTTGTTTTTTTCAATATGCTTCATATTTGAATTATTCCCTTGACTTTTGCGGTTAGACATGCTGTGTCCATCCTCCTCGGAGCAAATACATGGCTACGGTTGAAATAAAATTGTAAATGACTCGAGGCTTCTTGCGTCCTTTGTCGTAACTTGCAGAAAAGGATCGAGATTGGTTGGAAGTGAAACAAAACGCCCGACGGAATTGTATAAAAGGTCATCTGTGGTTGTAGTTCTCCACTGTGCTCTTCAAAGTCGGACCGCCGGAAAAATATAATACTTGGTTTGCTCACAAACAAACGCAAATTCCTTGCCTCAGTGAACGGAGTGACGAACGCAGGCAGCCATCATTAGGGATTCATAGAACTCTAGTTACATTCGATACTTTCGTTTTATTAGTAGGACTTGAATACATATCTTTTTGTAGATTGGAGGGAGTGCTCGTTGAGAATATCAAAGGATAAAAGATATTTAGGATTATAAGTGGCAAAAGAGCTAAATAATTCTATTGTAAGATCTTTAAAAACAGTAGTATTTAACTGTCAATAGATAACCTGCTGCTTTCGGAAGAAGAAATGTTAAAAATGTCAAGACAATGTATCTAAATACCGAGACGGACAAAATCTGCGTGGACATACTGCACCTAAAGTGCACGTCCTTCTGTAGTCCAGGTGCACGGACTCTTTAAAGTGTCACTTGGTGATTAATGGGTGAAACTCTGCGGGGGGCCAGCAGGGGACTGCAGCACCAGTTGGGAAGCCCGACGTCTCCGCATCCGGCCAAGTAATCTTTTATCAGCGGCACATCTATCTAAACTGCACAGACGCTGTCCGCTGTGGTCGCTTGGTGCCGCGGGGCGGCGAAAAGGCTCGCAGGCGAAAAAAACGACGAAAAGCAAAGTAAAGGAGGATGTCACGCGTGGGCCCTCGAACGCCGAGCTACTCAGCGTACGGCTCGACGCAAGCACCCATCTGTCCGCGTGTTGACAGCCGCCTGTGTCCATGCATGAGCACGTGCGAGCTCTCGAACACGCCCCGCCCCCCATCGAGGCGGAGAGCAGAGGAGCAGGGCGGCCTTCACTTTATTAATCAGCTCTGGCTTCAATCACGAGTCAATTAGCGGCGTGGCCTCACTGACTATCAGTTTCACTGCTCTGGGCGGACCGTCCGCCGCCGGCCCACCGGCCCACGTCTCCGCAAGACGCGCACCTGATGAGTTCTCATTTTTCCTCGCGTATGGAAATGGCGGCGGGCGGATTCCCCACACGTCCGAGCAGGCGGGCGGGCCCCGCGAGGGCCTACACCGCCAACTGGGCAGAGAGCGGCGACGCGGCCTGACATTTGAAGGGATGTGACTGAAGATGCGCATGATTCCCCCCCAACGGGTGTCGAGCCT